>NW_026260125.1:0-184501 GCF_024291825.1 Alternaria postmessia
AAAAACATACAACAGCGGGGATTCGCTAGTGGTCACCCACCTAACTACTAATCCGCCGGTACACTGCTTGTATATGGCTGAGCGGACGGGAAGCCTAATTTTCAGTGTCCTATGGTCGTATGTGACAGGAAAACCAGATAAGCTTATTATTTACCGATGAAAACTTGGCTGATGTCTTCCGTCCTGGAAGTTGAATCCGGTCCGTTGTCAGATACCCATCTTGAAGCTATGCAGGACCCCCAATTAGCAAAGGCTTCAACGGCGATGTGCGCTACTGTTCACACACCCTGTAGCCTACCGGGCGGACCTACTGTGTACCATTTAACAATCGGCTAATATCTTCGGTTGTTCTGGAAATCCAAGTCGTGGAATTGAACCTTGAGGTAGTTGTGAAAATAGTGGGCCTGTAGGTATTGTAGCTAAGCCTAATCACGATAAGCACATCGTATAGCGTTACGTGTTGCTCTAGGATCTTTCTCCAGTTCTCTAAGACAAGCAGGTTTCCCAATCATTTTCGGAACTTCACAAATCATCTACATCAAAATGGGGGCAGTGCTTTCGCTTTTGCAGAACACATGGAGAGTCTTAATTTCAACAATTTCCGTTCTGAAAGCTTTGTCTACCGAGTTCAATCAGGCTTTGAAGCGTGCATCGCAGCCTCCAGGTCTCCCAAGCCCCAAACCATCCCAGCCGTACTGGCTCAACGATCCTCCATATCCTGAACTTGTTAATGTAAGTTCGCCCAAATTGCCGCAGACCGCAGATGTGGCTATCATTGGTTCCGGAATCGCCGGCGCTGCTGTCGCGCGGTCATTGTTACACGAGCGACGCCGTCGTAACATTTGTACGAATGAAAAGGTGATCGTTTTCGACGCGAGACAGCTATGCAGCGGTGCCACCGCTCGAAATGGCGGCCACATCAAACCTTCGATATATGAGTCCTTTTCTCGATTCAGCAAGCTCTTCCCAAAAGATCGCGCTGCTGCACTGGCGCGTTTTCAATCTCTACATATCAATTGTTTGATCGAATTATGTCAAAGCCAAGGCATCAATGCTGCCGAAGCTCGGAGGGTCGAGACTGTTGACTTTTTCCTGGATGAGCAAAGTTTCTCCAAGGCCGTCGCCGATATTGACGAATTGAAGAGGTGGTTGCCAGAAATTGAGATTGCAGTATGGAATAGCAATCAAGCACATGAGGTTTGAGACATCCCTCAACTAATCGAGACGACCCAGGAACTAATAAAGACAGAGGTTTGGCGTCAATAATAGCGTCGTCGGTGCTTTATCCTACCAAGCAGGGGCTATTTGGGCGTACCGGTTTGTTGCATCTATCTGGCGTGGCATTCTGGACGAATTCTCACATAGTCTCTCTGTTGAGACGAATACCCCTGTAGAGTCGATAAGTGTTCCAAAAGATGCCCCGGAAGGCTTCCCGTACGCTTTGCAGACTACTCGAGGAACTGTATTTGTCCGACACGTAGTTCACGCTACCAACGCCTTCGCTAGTCAGCTCGTCCCAGGACTACGCAGCAAGATCGTGGGTGCACAAGCCCATATGTCTGCTCAAAAACCAGGACAAAATTTCGCATATGCTGATGGCATGCACTCCTGGAGTGTTGTTTACGGTGAGGGGTTTGACTACGTCACACAAAGGCCACCAGCCGCAGGTGATTCCAAAGGAGATCTGATGATCGGAGGCGGTTTCCTGCGATCGCTAAAGCAAGGTATCGATCAAGTCGGTCGATATGACGATGGCTCTCCGCTCGACCCTTTGACCACTACACACATTGCAGGCATTTTTCCAGCGATATTTCATCCAAATTGGGGTGTTGGTGCCGAATTGAAGCAAACCTGGTCAGGTATCATCGGCCTGACAGGAGATTCTCTTCCACTAGTCGGTCGCTTGGATACAAAGTTAACAGGGCGGGATACGAGACAACAAAAGCGGACGTCGAGCGACAAGTACCATTGTGGAGAGTGGATTGCAGCAGGTTTCTCCGGAGAGGGCATGGTGTGGGCCTGGCTTTCAGGAGCAGCTCTTGGTATCATGATTGCCGGAAGTGAAGACGATGAATTACCAAAGGTTCCAGGAAGGCCAGGTGGGAAATTGGCGGAGTGGTTTCCAAAAGAACTAATGGTGTCTCATGAGAGGATACGCAGTGCTGACGTTAGTAATCTGGCTAGTCAATCATGAAGAACAGGGTTTTGTCTAGACGCGTCATTGGCACTGTCAAAAGAAATCATACATTTTAGTCACGGAAGAAACCGAAATTCTTCAACTTTCTCCTTTGCCATCCTGTTGTTTACTCTGTCTGCTATACCGAAGCTCATCGAAAGTCATGTCTTCTTTTTTGAAATGTATCTTAGAAATCTACAAGGCCCTTAATATTTGTGGGCTTCCATATTCTAAGCCAACGTGGACTGTGGGAAAGCGCTTGCAGTGTCCGCATTTGTTCGATCCTCGTCTTGCATAGTATGATGCAGCGTTTGGTGACGCGAACGTCGTCCTGACAACTATAGGGACGAAAGAATTGAACAATCAGTGTCAAGCATGTATTGTGTATTCATGCCATTGGTGACCTCAACAGTGTGGAAGGGCTGAGTCAAACGAGGCTGTTAATATGCTATTCGAACTACTTTCATTTTCTTGCCTTGTTGCATATACATTTCCAACACAAACTAAATGCCCCGATTGGTGTCAATTACCCTGACCCAAATAACGGCAGCCTTCTCAGCGCTCACTTTTCGCATCAATACCTGCTTCCACGTCCTGCGACACCGCTTTCTCTGGATTCGGAGCATCTTTCTTGATGCTTACCCACTTAACCATCAGCGACCCGATCATTACGCAAGCGCTGAGGGCTGCTGATAAGATGAACACTCGTGTCAATGAATAGCTATAAGCTGAAACCACCGTGTCAATCTCATTCGCCGGCACCACTTTGCGAAGCTCTGTGGCGCCAGTGTTGATGATGGCTTTGGTGTCGAGACCGGCAATGCCGGATAACCGCTCCACAAGTTGAGTCGAGAACAGATTCTGCCCAACAGCAAGAAAGATGGCGCCACCCTGTTGATTCATGAAGAACATCTGCAGAGGTGAAGATGCGAAGTCAGTGTATGTTTATATGCATTTCGTATAGGCACCACTTACCATCGCCATGCCAAGAGAGACGTCTGAACGGGGCAACACAGTCTGCGCTACCAGATTTGCCGTTTGTGCTCCAACGCCAAGTCCACACCCGTAGAATACTTGATAGCCGATCCATTTGCTTGCGTGGGAGTGTGGGGTAAGTGTAGAAAGGAGGCCACTAGCGATCGATGCGAGGATGGGCGAAAGGAGCATAGCAGGAACATAATATCCGATCTTTTGGGTAGCCACCGCTGTGATGATACCGAAGAGAACGAGTGACAGGACCATCGGTATCGTACGTACACCAGCCTGCATGGCAGACTGGCCCTGGGCTGCCTGGAACCAGATCGCGAGGTAGTACACAGCGTTCATCATGCCGCCAGCGAGAAGAAAGATGAAAAGCATGGCACCACCCATAGAACGGTTCAAAATGACTCGAGGCGGAGCCATAGCCGTGTCTGGCATTGTAAACTCCACAATTAGGAACGCGACGAACGTGACTACGAAAGTCACGAGCAGGCCAATGATTCTCGGTGCCGACCAGGGATCGGTCGTACCTCCCCACTGCAGAGCCATGATGAGGCATACCATCGAAGGCACGAAAAAAGTGAGGCCTATTGGATCGAGGCGCTTGAGCTGCGCGAAAATGGACAGCTTCTCTTTCGGCGTATAGGGGAGATGTAAGAAGAAGAAGACGGTAGCAAAAGCCAAAGCGCCCACAGGAAGGTTGATGTAGAAACAAAATCTCCATGTCAGGGTCCTAATATATGGTCAGCACTGATTCAAGGAGCAGATCGAATAGCTTACGCGCTGTCCGTGAAGGTGCCTCCAACGAAGGGTCCCAATACAGATGACACTCCGAATGCGAGGCCGAAAAAAGAAGTAAAAACGGGTCGCTTGCGTAGTGGGACGAGGGGAACAATGATCATGACCGCACCGCATTGAATGCCTGCCGCTCCTATGCCAGCGATTGCGCGACCAACGATGACTATGATGAAGGTCAGGATGCTGAAGACCTTATGGCTTTGCGTATTACTTACGAACATCGGAAGTAGGTGCAGCCCCGCACAAAGCACTTCCCACCTCAAAGATGAAAATCGACATTAGGAATGTCCATTTCGTACTGTACAGCTGGTATATCTTTCCAAATAGTGGATTGAAGATTGCGCACGTAAGCATATAGCCGCTGCCGTACCAGCCAATATCTGCAATGGAGCCATATGTGTTCGTGATCGCCGGTATAGCAGTAGCTGAGACTCGTTAGTACTGAATCTAGCATATATGAAATTCGCGTACCAATGATCATGCGATCCAGAGCGACGAGGAAGAAGGCGAGATAGATCGAGATGACGATAAGCCAGAACTTGAGCGACTTAGGATCGTAGTTCTTCTCCGCATCGGCATATTCGTTTGTTTTCGGGGGCGGAGTCAAGTCGTCTTTCTCGGTATCCTGGGTGAAGGTGGACGGTCGTGCCTCCGGAAGAGGGTCAGTCGGAGTTGATGTAGTCATTATGTAAACGTTGGTAGGATCGAGCCAAGAATGGAAGAGAAGCTTGATTTTTGATGTGTTACGAACATGGAAACGAAGCCTTGGCTATTATATGTACATTCGGTATGTGCAAGAATCCGAGAAGTGTGTCTTGCTACACGAATGCATTCGGGGAATAGAAATGTCCGACATGGTGCGCGAGCTGCCTTGGTGAACAAGGGGAGCTTACAGCTTTTGCAGATCCCCGAAACAAGCGAGAGAATTAACATAGCTAGAATATCTTTGGAGTCTATACTGGCGCTATGGTATGTCGTTGTATTCCGTCGTCCTAGGAGTCAGGACTTATGTCGAAGAGCACGTGATGGTGTCGGGTGTTAGATCTGGCCGAGCGGCTTACAGTCAAATCGAGTCTACATCGTAGACACTATCTCATGCCCAACACCTGCCAGGTAATCTGGAGTCAATTATCCATCTTCGCAATATCTTCTCTAGAAGGAGGTCAGGGGTGACATGTGCGCGTAAGCTCAAGCTATACTGTTTCGTGCAGAGAGGGGTTTCTTCTGTAAACAACGAGCGTCGCCATATCTGCGCGTGTAAAGTACGCGTATCCATGTATAGATGAAGTGGACATGCATTAAAACGCTTTTGATGGACTATGCGAGGCCACTACAAGCCAGCCTTAAGCAGAGCGTGAACGGCTGGAGGAACGCGACTGAAACCAACGCGAGCGCGCGTTACGTAAGCCCCATACGTTCTCTAGACACTCGCACCCCGTTGACATCATGACAGAACGCCTTTCACGTCGCCAGGGCCGTATTAGCCGCATCAATCGACAATGCTCCCATTCAATGTGTTCAGCTCGATAATGTGTTGCCCGGAAATAAGCAGGGTCCTGCTTAGCGGCTTGCGCGTGGTTGCCTGATATTTGTCGCCTCCCCACCCACAGCTATTGAGGGTGTCTCTTACATTCTCAGCTGCTATACGTGATCGCCAATTCGGTCTCAGCGGGCAGAGTAACGTCTTGAATATGTCTTCGGACATACCTACGCCTGAGCTCAGTGCTGATGCTCTATCTCCACTAGCTGCTGCAAGCAAGCCGCAGCGCGTACTTTCGTGCGTGCTGTGCGCGCAAAGAAAGGTCAAGTGCGATCGAAAATATCCTTGTTCCAACTGTACCAAGGCTGGTACACAATGTATATCCGCTGCGACAATACCCCGGCAGAGACGCCGTAGATTTCCTGAGCGAGAGTTGCTCGATCGCCTGCGCCACTATGAGGATCTCCTTACGAAAAACGGCATTGCTTTCCAAGCCTTGCATGCGTTTTCGAACCCGCCAACGCGATCCGAAGAAAGAAGCGACAGTCGTGATAAGGAGCACACTAGGACTCAGCCATCCTCCACAGGAGATGCCGAGAATTCCCAAGCCAAGTATGAAGAAGCTGTAGCACTGGGAAGAAACACTTCTAATCGCAATAGGAGTTTTTGGCATGCCATGAACCGAAGAGCATACGATGCTGATGATAACGCCAGCGACGATGGTTCTGACCACAGTTCTTCGTCTCGACACGCACTACGACAAGCACAAATTGTGAAAGCATGGGATTAGTGAGTGTCTCTACACAAATTGCATGTGTAGCATGCACTGACTTTGTACCACCATGTTTAGTCTCTACGCACACGAACTGCACCGCAGCGAGGACCTGCTGTTTTGCTCGCGTAGCGCAGATGTCAGCCTCTCAACCTTACATCCACCACAAGCCCAGATCTTCAAGCTCTGGCAACTGTACCTGGAAAATGTTGATCCATTGCTGAAGCTTACCCATACCCCCACCCTCCAAGCACGCATCATCGATGCCGCTAGCGACATTTCCAACATCGATCCTAATTTGGAGGCTCTCATGTTCTCAATCTACTGCATGGCTATCTTCAGTCTGGATCAAGAGCAGTGCCAAGCGATGTTTGGAAGGCGTAGATCAGAAATTATCAGAGGTTATCAGGTGGGTGCAAGAGAGGCGCTAGTGAACTGTGAATTTTTGAAATCCAGCGATAGAGAATGTTTGACAGCTCTTCATCTCTACTTGATATCACTCAAGCCTGACACAGACCCACGGTCACTGTCGTCTATGCTAGGAGCTGCTGTTCGCATTGCCCAGCGAATGGGTATCGACACAGAATCTACCAACGCCAGGCACTCCGTGCTCGAGGCCGAGCTCCGCAGAAGGCTGTGGTGGTCTCTTACACTTTACGATAACCGTATGGCCGAGATGACTGAGTGCAAGACCACTAGCTTGCTTCCAACTTGGGACTGCAAACCTCCGCTCAATGTCAATGACTTCAGTTTACGGGCCGAGATGAGCACTCAGCCTGCTGAGTTCGGGGTTTTATCCGAAGCACTGTTTGCAGGTGAGTTCTGACTGTTTAAAATACATGTGAGACATCACTGACTTCGGATACTCCCTCTTGCAGTGATACGCAGTCAGATTGGCGAATTCGTGCGTCAAAGCCCCTCTCATCTGGATTTTATCAACCCAGCCCTAAAAACGTTCTCGAAGAAGGCCTCCGTCTCTGCTCATTCAGAATTCGATGAACTTACAGAGTTCGATTCGACGATGGAGCGAAAGTATCTTGCGCATTGCGATGCCCAGAACCCGTTGCACTTCCTGACTATATGGACGACACGCGCATCACTTGCAAAGATCGGATTCGCAAATTACTTATCGACCAATTCGCAGAAGTTTGGACAGGAAAGCGACGAGCAACGCGACCTCGGTCTTGCTTTTGCGCTCCGGCTGCTTGAGTGCGATACAATGCTCATGACATCACCCCTCATCAAGAACTTCCGTTGGATCGTCTACTTGAATTTCCCCTTTCCCGTCTATGTTCATCTTGTTCAAGCGTTGAAAAGGCGGCCACTAGGCGAACATGCAGACCGATCGTGGCAGGCGATGAGCGACAACTGCGCCGCTCGTTTGATGGATATCGAGGTAAAGGACAGTCCAATCGAAACAAAACCGAAAAACCCCTTCTTCACCATATTTGCGGGACTCGTACTTCAAGCTTGGTCCGCGCGCGAGGCAGTATCTGCACAGTCAGAGCCACCAAAGATTGTGACGGACATCAAACGGAAGATGGCACTTGTGGACGAAAAAGCGGCGGAGGTGCAGTTCCAGACACCAGGTTCCGATAGCGCCAACCCACAGACATCCGAGCTCATGGGTTTGGGAAGTCTTGGTTCCCAATTAGGAGTTACCGATGGCATGAACATAGACAGTGGAGTTTTCCCTATGGATCTCACACAGGCTCCGATCAACTTTAACGGTAGTCCATGGACTTGGCAAATTCCTAATTGGAGCGCGATGCCTGGTCAAGGATGGTGAAGCTGTCGTATCAAGGATCAAGATTTGTGTCCTCAAAGACTAAGACGATACCTGACCGTGTCCGATGGAGACCGTGACCATGACAGGATCTCATGGTATCGTTAGACCGACTCAGGTATTAACGTCCAGGATGTTCAGGCTGTCATGACATATTTACCGAACTCCTTTCAGTTCCGAGTCAGCGATCCGGTGTAGCACCCAACGTTCCGGCACCCCCATCCGCATCTACAACGGCGTATCTCAACTATCTCGTGTACCCCAGGTCATGTGCCGACGTCTGTTACTACTTGCTCGTCTAGTGTTGTTATCGCGGTCGCGACCCCATACTATCATGATACGGCGCATTTGCATGAGCCGTTTTAAAGCCGTGCGGGTCTGCGACTGTATTTTCAATAGACTTGTTTCTCGATATCTCATGCGCTGAGAACAGGGGCAGAGTTTTAACGGTGGTTATTCAACTGGAGTTCTTTTTTTGTAGATAACGTCTCCCTGATGGGCGCAGGGGTGGAGTGGAGCGATAGCCTTGGCGTTTCAAGCAGCCTGACAGGGAACCAGCCATCAGCCGGCTGGCTTGTATGAAGCCGTAATACTTCGATCACTTATTCAGGACGTGTACTTCGCCATAGACTATGGCATAGCGACAGCTGAGACAAGATTCATACCTTTTCTGACCTTGTGTCAGTCTCGGGTGTACGCATTTGCGTTCGCTAATAGCTCATTACGGCGTTGCAGCACCCCACATCACGACAAAACAACCGCGATCCTTTCGAGCATCTCCTTGAGGCGCAGTCAACGACATGACTCCAGGAAGGCCGAGCATACCGATAGTGGCATCACCACTAACCTTGCTGGGTGTCTCGGCCCGCTACCGTTGCTATGAACCCCTGGCAGCTCCGGACTTGGAGCCTTTAGCGCTATCGAACATACTAAAATACGATATATAGGTGAACATATACAGGGTAGCTACTCACGAACAGTTCCTATCTCAGTAGTACGCTACCCTATATGATGTTAAGTCTACAATCCTCCCGCTTGTTTCAAAGGTATCCACTTTTGCAAACTCCTATGTGTGGGTCACAAGTACAGGACCATAGCTGGAACGAGTATATAGGAAGTTGACGCCAGAACTGCGATTCTTGCTTCAGGCCAGTTGTCTGAATTCGTATCCAGAATGCAGGTCCGCAATCTCTTCGCCGTGCTTTCGGCAGCCACTCTTTTACATTTTACACACGCCCTTAATGCTTGCCCGGGTACTGACGATGTTTTCACTGGAGCGGAAGGTATCAGATATCGAGTATGTCCTGGTACCGATCTGACTGGACCTTCGACGTCAATAAAGCGAGTTACTTCGGTTACAGCATGCGCGAAACTCTGCGACCAGAGCATGGACTGTTTCAAGGCAGTCTTTGATACCCGGACGAAAGACTGCCACTCCAAAGATCTTACTGGCCTGACTTGGGTTGCCAATGACCGTTTCCAAGTCATCCAAGCAGAGCAGGTCAACATCGCTCGTTGCCCTCACAACGAGTGGACTTATCATAGAAACCGGGTAAGTCTGTTTTCGCTTTCTCGAAAGGAGACACCATATTTTCACAAACTAATACTGTAATACCAGAAACAATACAGCATCTGTCCAGGAACCGATATCCGCGGACCAAGTGAAAAGATATGGCAGGGTATAAGGACTTTCGATGATTGCGCCTACCTGTGTGCCAACTGGGCTACGTGCAACGCAGCCGTTTACGACTCGGCAAAGATGGCTTGCCACATCAAAGCCGACTCACGGAGTAACACTTTGATCTGGTCGACCGACAAACGCTACGATGTGATGCGTCTAAACGTCGCGCCCGCGCCCGCGAAAGACGGTGAATGGTCAGATCTCATTCGCCTGCCTGTCATCCCTGTTGCCGCATATGTCGTTCCTGAGTATCCTGTCTCACAACGTCTTCTCGTCTTCTCTAGTTGGGGAGCTGACGCCTTCGGTGGTGCTGGTGGACGAACCCAGTTTGCGGACTACAACTTCAATACGTAAGCCATACTGACATTAGGTTACCGGCCTATGCTGACAGTCTTCACAGTGGAGCTGTTTCGGCCCGTACAGTCAGCAACACTCACCACGACATGTTCTGTCCTGCAATGAGCAGTCTTCAAGATGGCCAGCTCTTGATTCAAGGAGGGTCAGATGCTTCTGCAGCCAGTCTCTACGATCCAGCTTCGAATGCTTTCACTCGCGCCCCCGACATGTACGTCTCCTCAAATATTGTCATCAGAGAATGGTACTGATATGAATTAGGAAGATGGCCCGTGGCTACCAATCATCCACGACGACATCCGACAATCGCGTGTTCACCATCGGAGGTGCCTACTCTGGTCCCCGCAAGGGAAAAGACGGCGAGGTTTACGATCCCTCCACCAACACCTGGACAGCATTGCCAAACGCAAGGATGAAGGCTATGCTCACGACCGATCATGAAGGAATCTGGCGCGAAGACAACCATGCGTGGTTGTTTGGTTGGAAGAACGCTTCTGTTTTCCAAGCCGGTCCTAGCAAAGCTATGAACTGGTATGGCACAAAGGGAACCGGATCGCAAGTCGCCGCTGGTATACGTGACCCAATTGATGACGCGATGTGCGGTATCTTTGTCATGTACGATGCCGTCGCCGGCAAGATCTTCAGTGCTGGTGGTGCTCCTGACTACACAGACTCAGATGCCAACGCCAGGGCCCACATCACTACCATTGACGAGCCGAACTCTCCTGCAAGGGTTGAGCGTGTCGCGGATATGACCTATCCTCGCGGTTTCTCCAATGCGGTCGTTTTGCCTGACGGAACGGTCCTTGTAAGTGGTGGCCAAAAACGATCGAAGGTGTTCACAGATGACGATGGAGCTCTCTACCCGGAACTTTTCGACCCAGCCACAAAGTCCTGGAAGGTCCTTGCCCCACAGGCCGTACCTCGCAACTATCACTCGGTTAGTATCTTGCTAGCCGACGGACGTGTCTTCAGCGGTGGTGGCGGTCTCTGCTACGTCGCCCAGGGAGTCGGCCGCAGCTCCGCCAATTGCAACAAACTCGTCGACCACGCCGATGGCCAAATCTTCTCGCCGCCGTACCTGTTCAATACTGACGGAACTCCCGCAACACGTCCTGTCATTCGCTCTTTAAGCGCAGAAAGCGTCAAAGTTGGAGGCGAGCTGACTATCCAAGTCGAGACCTCAGAACCAGGTCTCAAGTTCACCCTGGTTCGCATCGGCAGCGTCACACACTCAGTCAACACCGACCAGCGACGAGTGCCACTCTCAAACATCAAGGGCGAGGGATGCACGTACACCGCTACATTGCCCAATGACAGCGGTATTCTTATTCCAGGCTCCTACTACGTCTTTGTCATCTCAAAGGAGGGTGTTCCTAGCATTGCTAGGACCGTGCAGATCGTACTGCCATGAGGCTGCCGTTGTTTTTTTGAGCCCACATACTGGATGTCGCAACGCTCGTTATGCACCATTCGTCTTCGAATCTTTCCTTATGTCGACCTCACCCGCGAGTCTCTCTTTTACTTACGTACTTAGTATATAATGTCTGTTGTAGCATAATGTATATTACGTTTACCGAGAAGGTGGAAATTTATAATTTGCTCGCTTTGCAACAAATCTTGTCGTACTGATGGACAGTCTGACCTGGAGCTCGATATGATCTCGTGAAATTATTGACACTCGCTTTCCCCTGAAAACACGCAAACAATGTCTGGCCTTGTATTGTAATCAAGAAAGATGTGGCTTACAACCTCATCCATGGAAGATGGAACAGTTATCGTTGAACTGGATACATGAGCTGTAGTAAGGTTAGTTCAGAGGTGAGTGCTACCGTGCCGGTTACATGAAGCTAGCAAAGATCTTTTAGCTTTTGACTACTGACACCTCTGTCCTACACACACGGCTGATTTGGGGATGTGATTATCGTCAGGCACTCTAGCTGCATGCGCTGTCATCGTCTTGGGTCTACTAGCGGTATTCCACACTGACTGCTACACACCACATGGTGGAACACGCGCAGCAAAGAAAGATTTCCCAAATGGCGATATTGTACTTGTGATCAGTTTTGCATATAGTATTGATGTCTCGTGTGGAAAAAAGGACTATACGATTACCATGCAAGGTCGTCCTACACGCTGGACACATGAGGAAAAGTCTTTGTTGACCACAATATCATTTCGCACAGATTTGGTCACACTGGTCGCAAACCCACAGGCTATGAAACACATCCAAGAATGATTTGCAGGACGTTCATTGTCTCCGACCACATGTGGAAAGCGCTGTAGTGGAAATATCGCAAGCTTCGTGTATATAACGCGCGACTTCAGCTCTAATCGATGACCGTCATGGGAACAAATTCAACAACTTCCAGCTCAGAGTCTCACCCAGCGACAAAGCGACGATGCACTTCTCCGCCTTCTTTGTCGGCCTCAGCGCTTTGGTGATCACTTCTCTGGCCATACCTGCACCCGAAACAACTGCAGAAGTACTACCAGTGCCAGCGACGATGGCAGTCGCCGCCGAGATACCCTATCAAACCGCCGGCCCATTTGCGGGTGTCTTGCCCCCAAACTTTGCTAAGGTATGGGTCTACACTGGCCTCGAATGCGGGATCAGAGACGGCCCTTCCTACAGCATGAATTTTATCTCTGGTCAAGATCGCTGCATCCCATTTC
The DNA here is from genome assembly GCF_024291825.1 of Alternaria postmessia. Lineage (NCBI taxonomy): Eukaryota > Fungi > Ascomycota > Dothideomycetes > Pleosporales > Pleosporaceae > Alternaria > Alternaria postmessia. The sequence continues at coordinate 12,705 of NW_026260125.1, forward strand.
GGAACGTCGGATCTATAATCGCATGGTACAAATCTTCAATCGGGTAAGTCAACTGTCATGTTCTAAAGGAGATCGACTCACGTATAATCCCACCACTATAGTAAATGCAAGGTCACGACTCATAGTGGAAGTAACTGCAGAGGCATCGAATGGAAGCCCAAGAACAAAGAGTGCGTTCGTGGGTTGTTCGCTTCAGTCAGGGTTTCGTGCCCAAAGTTTCATGGGCGATAGCTTTTGTTTCTACTTCGCTACCAATCTAATCCCTATCCACCTAATCCTTACCAATCTACTCTCTACCACAACCATGGATGTAGAAACACCATTTCAGAGCAATGCCATCGCTACCAAAATTGGTTGCATATGGTTCCCGTGAAGCTTTTTAGGGATCCAATGGACCCTCCCACTTTTCCTTGTCCGACATCGAGTCATCTGTGAAGTCGGAAGTAGAATCGTAGTCGGCTAGTTGTGCGAGCACAAAGTCAGTGTGTCTCATACGCGGTTTGTACAACAATACGTACAAATATGACGGCATCTGTTGCAAATCAAGTCCGTGTCGTGCTTATTTCTTCCAGCCCTGAAGGCGTCTGCGCAGCCAAGGCACACAGTGTTCCTGATCCTATCCATGCAGACGGCGCACTGTGTCCTGTAGAACTCGGTGTTCTTGACAAAGGAAGCCCTGCAAGTGGTGACGCAGCCCCACTGCTCTCTGACTGGGCGTTCGTGCCAAACGATACGGTTGCCATCGTCGCTGGCGATCGTGAACGTGGCTAAGACGGCCACGGCGGTAAAGACGGAGACGATGAAATGCATTTTTCGTCGAGACCTGGATTGATTAGTCGACACGGAGTAAGCTGTAGTAGGGGTGAGTAGTACGCAATGTTTTGGAACTATAGGGTCTTGGTTACTTTGGTGTGAGGATCCCTTCGATCAGATCAGCGGGCACAAGACGGGAGGCAATCTTTGTCTTTCGAGGTAGGAAAAAGACGGTGGGACAATCCAGTGCCTTTTATATGAAGGCGACTCGAGGCGGATTCCTAGATCTTTGGTAAACTAGCAGCAAAGCCCCAGCGCAAGGCGGTCGAGCCAATCTCATACAAGTTCGACCGCTAGCATTGTCATGGTTCATATGATGTAGATGAAGAAAGCAGAAGACGACCTAAGATTGTATGAGTCGCCAACCAATCAAGCGTATGGTGTCGCAGAGATTGGGAAACGACCCAAGGTTCACCACAGAAGGACACCCCAATTGCGCGATTTCCAGTCACGAGTGAACAAAGCCGACATTGGGAGAGCCTGAAAGTTCGCAATATCGCATTCTGATTGGTGCATTTTCGGTATCGTATGGCAGCTTGCATTATACAGCACGTGTAGAGCCCTCGTTCGGAAGAGCTCTGCTTTCAGCTGTACACCAGTCCAGCATCACGTCTACGTTCGCACAGTAGTAGCGACTGAAGGTGTGTGCATCGCTCGCGGATGTATGTACCAAATTGACATGACAGAGATATCGAGCCCTTCTGTCAAAACACGGGCATCGTGGCCAAAGCAGCCACGTCAAAGTGCCTTCGCTCTTGGAACGCCTGACACCGGGTATGAATTAGCAAGACAAAACACAGAGAGTAGAGTGGCGATAGAGAGCGCTCTACGAGAGAGTGATATCGCTACCTGTTCCATCTCCGTTCTGCTCCATCCTGGTGTCTTCCCCATCTCCACCTGCGAGCACCTTGGTCTGAGGTCGGTATCCTTCAGGTGGACCTACACCAGGCGTGCACGCTGCGACGTTTCCGTCCTCGTCGACAAATTCGAAGTTGTACCGCGAGAGCAAATGAGGGATTGCTGAGAGTTGTGGGCCGTATCGTGCGGTATTGTCGTAGAGCTCGAATAGCGGAACGGCGAGGAGCTTCATGTTCTTCGGAACACTCAAGACCTCTGCGAAACATTAGCAATTGGCCAAAACATGGAGGATAGGCAGGTCAACTTACTGCTGCGCGGAAGCTGGATAAAGTACAGCTTCTTGCACTCCTTTGGCCTGGTGACATGCGCAGGGATGAAAGGGTACATGAAGGTCTCGAAGTTGGGTCGCCACCACTGCGCCAATGTGTCGCCAACCACCCACTCGTCATTGACACCTTCGCCAGTGAATTGGGTGCCGACTGGTGCGAGGCGCTCGTTCAGCCTCGCCTTGAAGCCCTCGATCTCGTCGTCCTCAGCACGGAGATAGTCGCCGGGTCTATATGACGTCAGCCAGAACAGCTATAGGCGATAACAATTCGTACAGCTTGAAGAAGGCGTTTGCGATCTGCAACATGAGGATGTGCGGGTGGTTGTGTTCGTGGCAGACCAGGATGCCTTCGCAAGTTCGTCGCATGCCATGCTCCGAGTAGTGCTCTTCTAACCGCTTGAGCCGAGCGAGCACCGAAGGGTCCTCCTCGGGCTGGCCATCTTTGGTCCCGAATGTGTAGTTGCTGAGGGGAAACAAGCGAATCGTCTTTGGCTGGTTGCCGTTGAAGTCCTTGGGGATGACGGGACTGCTTTGGTGAGCGGAAATCACGAACGCAGCTTCCTAAACATACGGGTATGAGCTCTGGGAAGCTTCCTTTACTATGGTCGACATGGTGGCTGTGATTGTTTCGTGTAAGCTCTGGGTTGCTTGTTGCGTCGCGACAATCGACCCGTCGCGGCGAGCTTGCAGGGATTCAGGGTCTCGCTAACACGTGATGATGCGCGCATCCACGCCCTCGATGAAGCTGCCACAGCTCCACCACTCCGTCGTTCCCATCAATTTGCCTCCTCGACCGAGACTTCTGCTCCCTAGCACTGTCGGTCTGCAAAGTAATCGAAATGGTACAGACAGCATTGATCACTGGAGGTAAAGCAGACTTGACCAGTGCTCTACTGCTAGCTGACCCTAGAGTGCAGCTAGTGGTCTGCTTGGCCGTCAAGTGCAACGAGAGTTCTCTCTAGACGGTTGGAAATCAATCGGCACCGGGCTGAGCCGTATTACCTCGCCAGATGTAGTGAAGCTGGATATCTTGAATCAAGACGAGATCTTGAGGGTGCTCAATGAAGTCAGCCCGCAAGTCGTCGTCCACTGCGCTGCCAACCGCTTTCCGGACTCTTGTACCAAAGACCCAGAAGCAGCGAGGAAACTGAACGTAGACGCAAGCAGAATTCTAGCTGAAGCTACTGCCTCTCGAGGAATCTTTCTCATTTATATCTCGACGGACTATGTCTTTGCTGGGAAACCTGGAGAAGCTCCCTACAAGCCAGATTCGGCGCCGAGCCCACCAAATGCGTAAGTCCAGATCTGACACACGAAGTTTATGGTAAATACGAGGACCTTGGACCGTCTACTAATGCCCACTTCATGGCACATGACAAGTCCCGGGTATGGTGGCTGTTGTGCCAACTTAGACTGACAAGATTCGTCAGGTATGGCCAAAGTAAAATGGAGGGCGAACAAGCTGTCCTTGACGTTGCCAGCAGGACTGGTGCAAACAACAAAGTCGTTGTTCTCCGAGTCCCAGTCCTCTACGGATCTTGCGACGAGCCAAAAGACAGTGCAGTCAACGTGCTCATGTCGCAATTGTGGAACGCACAACAGATAGAACAAGGCCAGCCAAAAATCCAAGTCGATGACTATGCGCTTCGATATCCTACGAATACTCAAGATGTTGGTCGAGTGTGTCGTGATATAGCGAAGCTGTATCTCGATCCAGCAACCATGTAAGCTACGCTCAAATTACGGATAGTTGTGCGCGTCTAGTCATCCAGTACTGACGATGAAAACAGGAGCCGTGAACTACCAAGTGTTCTCCAATTCAGCTCCGAAGACCGGATGACCAAATGGCAAATTTGCCAGACATTTGCCGACATCATGGGGTTGCCCCTCGACAATATGGAACCCTTCAAACCTGACGAAGAACCGAAAGATGGTACTGTTAGGCCTTACGATTGTCATTTAGATACTAGCGCACTGCGAGATCTAGGTATCGACATATCAACTGTGGGTTTCCGCACATGGTGGTAAGTTCATATGCGCGTTCGCACCTTCTACTGCTCACATCATGTAGGAGGCGAGAAGTTGGGGCTTTCCGCTGAGTGCCGACATTGGACATTACGCGAACGCTCCCTAATATAGCATCCGAGCCTGCAGACTATGAGAGCCTTCCACTTTTGTTGCATAGTTGTCAGATATCGCAATGCGATGAGCGGCAAAGCCAAGACCGCGACACTAGCAGATCTACAGAATGTGTTGCAAATAAAGCCACCCGTACCTGCATTTCTACTCTTGCAGTAAAGTATGGATCCACTTCCCGCACATCTCGAGCATCGCATTGGAGGCTCGTCGACTACCCGCAGTTGTCCCATTCCGACGTTGTGGTTCTTATCCGAATTGGGATTGCGGTCGCTAAATGATTGGGTGACATCCATCAATGCGGCGCAGTCTCGCGCTGTGAGTTTTGGGGGCGCTTATGCTCCACGATGGTGCCGTTAAGTATCTATCCTTTCGACGTGTAGAATGCCTGAATCTACTCCCGTTGCTTTGTGTTTCTTGTATTGCGGTTCTTGTTTGCTTACTCGTCGCGTATTCTTTTCTTCGTCATGGATGCTACCCTAGCGCCTGTGGCGCGATCAGACTTTCCAGATACTATTGGACCTAAGAAGTCGCATACCATAGTTTCAGTCTTCAAGCGCGGCGAAGAGCATCAAAGTATGTTAGGCTTGAAGTCATGTGAAGAGGAGTCGTGTTGACGAACTGATAGGCCCCAAGCTCTGGAAATCCGCAGCGCTGCGCGCACCAGTTCTCATCTTCACGATCTTAATCTGCTGGACCATCATCGCCGTTCTTCAATATTTACTCGTACGAAGTCAGCGAGATAACGGAATAATCTTTGCTCCTAAAATTAACGACCTTCCTTTGAGCCGAACCTTTCTTTATCTTTACTTTCCGACGATCGTTGCAGTAATTTTTAGCATTTACTGGGCATGGATCGATTTGGAGACAAAACGATTGGAGCCATATTATCAACTAAGCAAGAAGGATGGTGCTCTGGGAAAAGATTCCCTGCTTCTGCATTACCCTTTCGACTTCGTACCTCTGGTACCGTTCAAGGCTGCCAAGGACCGGTAAGTAACACGTCTCTATTCAATATTTACTCATAATGATTATGGGCGCATCTAACCCCGTATCATTACTATTGAAGATAGCCCACACTCATTGGACAATTCTTCCAGTGCTAATCGACAGCAGACATTGGCCAGTCTTCTGGGCTTCACTCGCTGTTGTTCTTGTAACATGGGGTGTAGTCCCAGTACAAGCTGGTATATTCTCAGTGCGAACAGTTACGTGGACTACGAAGACGACTTTCGCAGTATCAACATCCTCAATTCCGATTGAGCAGCAAGCGACAACACTGAACCTTGGCTACATGCAATCAACCTACGGTATTGTCTCTTTGAATGAGACGCTTCCGCAGTACATGGATCGCAACTACACATTGGCACCATTCCGACCATCTACTAACTTACACACTATTGGTGAAGCGAGTGGTATATGGACCGCTCCGACGACCAAATACTCTCTCGACCTTTATTGTGAGGATGTGTCACACAAGGCCGATAACAGCACGACGATCTCTTACGCCAGTAATAGCGGCTGTAATTTCACTATTGGTTTGACTGGTAACGTGACGAAGGGCAACGTCCCTGGTTACGAAGGGGAAGCTTATGCCAACAAAGATTACGTAGGCATGTTTGTTGGGTAAGTCAGATTCGCAGTTGCAAAGTGGATTGTGGCTGACACTGCATCTTCATAAAGCTATCACAATGGTGGATTTGCCGATTTTTCGCTGGACTCCGTTTGCGATAAGTCCTCTAATACTACATTTTATGCTGCGTTCGCAAAGAACAAGGTATGTACCATACATGGATCGACACAGATCGAAACCGATCTATACAATACGCCCTACGATCCTTGTACCAACCACACTAACTTTTTTCACAGGCCCGTCCAGAAGATTCTCCAGAAGACGTCACTGCAGTATTCTGTAAACCTCTCTATTACCAACAAACAGTTATGGCGACAGTGGACATGACTACAAAAATGCCACTGAATGTGGAACCTTTGGCTGATAAAGAACCATTGCCATGGCACGTTTTCAACACTACAATGTTCGAGACTCTGTTGAACGCTGCCTCGTTGGGTCAGGAAGTCCGTGGTGACATACTCCCCGCAAAGTCACTGCCCAGGTATATAGAAACCATTGCTCGGGCTAGGCACGGACAGTTGAGTCTCAGCAGCGGCAGCCCTGGAAGCGTTGTTCAACCTATGGTTGGTCTAGCTATAGGTGCTGGTACTGATACGCTGGAGAGTTACCTAGAATGGAAGGGTCTTAGCAAAGCTTACGCGGAAGCTTATCGGGTATTGTTTGCCCGCGCAATGGTCGATGTTCTTGGAGACAACTTCTCAACCTACGATTCAACTCCCGGTCAGCAACGAGTCACCAGTGAGGCAGTCGTACTGGAACCGGTCTTCGTATACATCGTGGAGGGCCTACTAGGACTGATTTCGATTGCCACGATTGCTCTGCTTGTACTGTCTTTCATGCGAAAGAGATCGCTTCGGACGAACATGGGCACTATCGCCAGTGTCATGTCTATTGTCGCAGATAACGAGCCGCTACTCTCGGATTTTGCCGACTTAGACTGCTGCCCCGTTGAAGACATGGAACAGATCATCGGAGAGAAAAGATACAAGTTAATCAACGAGGATTCACAGATTTCGTAAGTCATCTTTATCTCGTTATTGGAAGGTCTGCACATGCTGACCAGAGTAATAGAATTATAGAGATCGACGATCGCATCGACTTTGGTGCTGGACCCCAGCTACTGGCTTCTAGGCAACGCCGCGACACACCAACAAACATCGCAAAGCCAGTCCGACCGAAGGAGTTCAGTCTATGGGTCGCGATTCCCTTCATAAATCTCTTCATCATCCTCGCAGTAGTACTTGGTGTAATCTTTGCGAAGGCGCGAGCTAACGGTATGTACGCGAAACCTGAGCTGACAAGTTACTGTGTGCTGACACATCAAAGGTCTTCCGTTGCCTTCCTCTAACACAATAGTCCAAAACATACTTGAAAACTACATACCGACAGCTTTTGCCACTCTTATTGAACCAATGTGGGTTTTGATCAATAGACTTCTTTGCATGTTGAAACCTCTAGAAGAGCTTCAGGGTTGCAAGGCCAAAGCAAAGAAGTCTATTGATCTAGACTACAGTTCTCTACCTCCACAACTCGTCATATTCAAGGCTATCAAGTCCAAGCATTTTATTCTCGCTGCTGTCTGTGGCATGGCGCTACTGTCCAACGTGCTCGCGGTCGCTTTTTCCGGTATCTTCAATCAAAGCTCAACTGAAGTACGACAGCCCCAGGCTATGACCTCGAAGTTGGATCTCAAGTTCGTAAACATCAATGGAAGTGTGGGTCCTGAAAGCTACCTGCAATTTGGTTCCCATGAATCATCTGGTGCATACGAAGGAGGGGACGGAGAAGACCAGTTTCTGATCGCGGAGTCGAACTACACGAGAGGCACACCATTACCAGCATGGACAGACGATCGGCTTTTCTATCAACCTTTCTCTTGGACCAACGAAAGTGGGAAAAGCGTCAACAACTCAGATATTCCCCACGTGGAAGCAACAACTAAAGCTTTTGGCGCCAAACTCGACTGTGAACAGCTAGAGCTTGGCAAAGATTCTCACGCAAGAATTGAAGTCGGTAGTTCTATACGTGCGTCCGTCAACGTTACAGTACCCACTAAAGACGGCGATGTTCGGTGTAGCAGCCAAAGCCTCGAGCTGAGGCCAGGACCTATAAGTGCGATACCCACGTGTCTTACAGGCCCCAGTGCTGCAGAGCTTGTTTCGATTCTCGAGCCCCGTATCAATGCAACACAACGTGAGAAAGATGCTTGTATGGGCACCGTTGTCATGGGCTGGTTGCGCGAACCGCAGGGTTTATGCCCTCTTGGTAGAAATCTGACTATTACCAAGAGCAACTCGATGTTCGTTCGATGCCGTCCAAGACTGCAAATGGGTACTGCAACGATTCGAGTTGATGGAGCTGGTCGCTTGGTACGAACAGTGCAGAACGTCACCGTGACAGGTGAGTAAATGGCAAATTTTGTTGCTAAGCTCGTCACACTAATTCATGGCAGAGGTCGGCACATCGAATGATACACTTCAGGAGATTTTTACCAACGAGCCCATCAACCTGATAGGTCAATCGAACAAATACCTGTTCAAATACAACGCGAACGGTTGGCACAATGACAGCTTCGCCGACGACTTCATGAATTATTTCGTCAAGAGAGGCAGCAATAGCAGTCGCCTGGTAGACCCATCTCTACCTCCGCCGACCTTCAAAGATATCTCGAAGCCGCTGGGCGATGCTTATTCAAGGCTTTTCGCCATCTGGCTTGGTACAAACAAGGACCTGCTGCTTGTAAAACCCGATACGCCAGCACCCATCCTACAAGCATGGAAGATCGAACAGAAACAGCACATTTTTGTATCGATGCCTATGTTCATAATTGCAGAGGCTATCCTCTGCATTTACGCTGTGGCTGCCCTATCTGTCTATCTGCACCGGCCGGGCCAGTATCTTGCGCGATTGCCCATCTCGATAGCTTCTATGATTGCCCTGTTTGCTGCTAGCTCTGCTGTACAGGACTTGCAAGGCACATCACATCTCGACAAGAAGGGCCGTGCCCAACATCTCGAGGCTATCGACTCGAGGTACGGATATGGAAGCTTCGTTGGTGCGGGCGATGGCCGTGTCCACATCGGCATTGAGAAGACTCCATTTGTGCGAGTGAGGTCTAAGACGACCTGGTTAAAGAAAAAGGTGGGATATTGGCGAAAGGGATCGACTAGTTGAAGTGGATGAAAGAGAGCGCTAAGGACTGCTTTGTGATGAGGCTCCGCGGCTGTAATTTGATCGCGAGCGAATGAGCGACCACATCACGTTCCTTCGCGACGAGCTTGTTTTGTTGGCCTTGCGAGGTCATGAAGCTCCTCTGAGGTGGTCCAGTGAGATGGCCAAAGCCAAATAAACTGGCTAGTGGAAAGTGGAGCCGGCGGCCATGTAACATCTAACACTCGCCAATTTCCAACACTGCTTTCGCCATGATGATGGAGATCGTCAACAACACCAGAGCGCAATTGGAAACCGGACCTGTTCACATGTCGGAACTACCACAAACTTCTGCGTGTGCCGCAGTAGGTTACGGACGCCGCCCGTAAAAAAGTAACGTCAGTTCCGAGAAACGTCGAAGCAAGAAGACCCGTTCAATTTCCGACGAACTGCAGCCTTATCTTACTACCCAATAGAAGGAGAACTCAACCCCTGTACATGTTGAGATTACACTACCAATGAGATTTTTGTCATGTGAAGATGAGCGTGCTGGACTTCTTTGTAGTTTCACTTTTGGCGGATGAATAGCACGCTTCTGGAAACGCTCATATCGAAGCGATTTCAGGAGTACTGCAGAAGACACCTGAAAGGAGTAAGACAATGCGGTGCTGGTTGTGCATCGGGCTCGAAGCAGGCATAAGTTGGGGTTTGTCACGTGAGCGGGGGTCACCAAAAGCAAACCCCTAATGAAAGCGTAGTTCGTACTCTACTTTGGGGTAGAGTGTCTGGCAACGGGACGGAAAGTCCGGATCCTTTGTGCCAGTGACAGTAGAGACCGACCGTGCCGTTCTGTTAGTTTATGGGTCTTCGCTATGCGCCTCTCTGTTTGGCGATCAGGCGTTGTGATCCTGTACGCTCAAGTTTCGGGGTGCCAAGGATAGCGTTGTTTGTAGCGGACCAAGTTGTGCTCAACATTGGAAGCTCAGTGTCTCAATTGGATGAGACGGATGAAAGTTACAGCTATCAATTTCCTTTCTGCATACCTAGGTAGAAAAGAGATTGTATCAGGGTATGTCGAAGAGTTGAGGTTCACACGGGATAGAGGCTGGAAGAGGTTTACTGCCCAAGGAAATGTCGGTAACAAGAGAGTGCAACGACGGGATCGGATCATACATAACAATTAATCTTGGACGGGTTGGTGAGTCTATTCAGTGGTCGAAAGTTCAACGACCAGGGTGACTAAGTCGACGTCCTGCGAGAGTACCATTTCGCCCTTACGTGAGTGGTTGTGTCGGAAATGACGACCGCCTTTCGACTTGGCATGTGCAAAGTTTGGAAGCCTCGAGGCTCGCGACTTTGTCGTTAGCCTGATCTTGCAGTTCATGGACGACCGAGCTGTGAGACGGAGATTTGAGATCGACTAGTTGTGGAGAACGGTGACGCGTAGTAACGCTCGTGCGGTCGGGGAAGACTACTGGAACTGCCGAAAATACATCTCTATGGAATATGGAAGAATAATTTAGTTTCTGGGAAAAGGCAGCTATGAAAAGAAATGTGGTTTGAGTCGTGTTTCGTGGAAAGTATACGTTACGTGAAGTCAGAGGGCTTTTGCATAAACCCTTCCTCGATCACCACATCGTATGTACTATACAAATAGGAGAGGAACGGCTGTTATTGCCCGTTTCTGCATGTCTTGTTAATATCTGTTAGATTCGCCTGACAGGTTTTGATAACCTCCAAATGCTGGCATCAAGCCCGCTAGTTTGTGCCCTTTGAGCAACAGGAATAACATGACCAGTAACGCGTGATGGCGAGAGGGGTTTGTCGTTTTGTTTCGCGCCGTTGGCGTTTTTAACTCATAGCTGGTGTTGAGTGGCCCAATACCCGTATTTCACGGGATATCCGAAACGAAGCCTTTTAAGCCTTTTTGATCCCCACTGGTCAGCTTTTCAGAGGAAAGGAGTGCCTGGCAATGTTGGCTCCCCACCAGTCCATCATCTATGAATTGTTTGCGCGTGAGCAATTTGGTGAAACCAGCTACAGTCGTTATATGACCAATCAGTCGTTGAAGCGATGAGGGCCTGGAGGCGACGGCGCCTTTCCATCACGAGCTGATGGCGACGGCGGGTCGGTAGCGAGACCCGCGGGTCGCCGCCGCCGGGTCGCGATTGCACGCACGCAACCCAACGCCACAGCCACACTCTCCTTGTTTTGGTGTCCGCCAGATTTACATCCTACGTCTTCACCGACGCCTACTCCGAGGACATGTCGCTCACGATGTGGCGCAGCCAGACAGACACGAGGCCACGACGATTGCATTGTGTCGATCTCCCAGATTAGCAGCGTTCACGACTATGAACCATGCATAGACCCAAGACTGTCAATAGTCAGGGTCTAATATTGTCGAGAGTAACAGAAGTGACGGCTAAAAGGTGGAGGCCCAGAAGAAGACCTTGCGCATGAGGGATACCCAGGTTGCGACGCATGAAGTTCGATGACATCGACGCGGCCTGTCGCTCGTAAGGCCTGCAATTAAAGACGTCTTTGTCACAATGAACGGCCCGCGACACTTCAGTCTCCAGCATACAATCTGGCGCCCGTGTCGCAAACACGGCGGTAAGTAACCTCTGCGTAGCCTTCGAGGAGTCATCATTGTGCGAACTGGTTTGTTGTCGGTCAAGCCATCGGCGTACGCCTGGTGTGCCTGTAGGCGAGCTCGCCTGCCAATGGGAGGCTCCGCAGCAACTTTCGCGAAGGATGCTGATCGTTTCAGCTTTAGCAGACGATCGCCACTCCACACCATGGCTAGCTCTTCCAGCTATCGAGTTATCGATAGGCCAGGATTCGGCATTCCCCTGCATAACACACAGACCACCGGCACAAGCTTCAAACCTGACGTCGGGCCCCTGGCCATAGCCTCGCACCAATGCTTTCCTATCTGAGTCGCTCTCCGCTTTTTTGTTTCATGGACAATGCTCTTGTCATGACCACATGGCCAATGGCATCGGTATCGTGCCTGCCGAGAGCTCAGGACTTTGACGTTACACCACTTATCCTGTGCTCGTCCCCTGCCGCTAGACTCGAAGGGGGATGCCAGCCGAAAGAAGCCCGTCAACCGTTGCAAGAGAAGCCTTGCTTCGTCGAATAGCCTATGCGTCTTCACGATGATCCGCCGGGCATAGGCTCCTGAGTCCTTGCAATGCTGTGCGAGTCCCTCCCGACCGCCACAGGCTAGCCATGTAGTTAGAAACGACCATCCTTATATAACCTAACACGGTTCCGTCTGCTTTTCCTTCTCATCACAGGCTATTCACAGCAGTACCAAACTTCTTCTCTGTTTCTTTTGCTTTTGCACGTCTTGCCAGTGGCAGATCACATTCTTTACATCCGCCGTGCGTTACCGAAGAGCTAGACTCAACACTCTTCCCGCCTATATCAAGTGCCACTTGATCCGCAAACTCAAGACAACCACAGCCATCACATTCCTTCCATCGCTCAGCAGGTCTAGCGATATCCAAACGAGAACACCTTCTTCTCACGTCACTCTTTCAACATCAACATGTTTTCCTCAACCACCATCCTGATGGCACTTGTTGCCAGTGCCACCGCACACATGACCATCGTGAACCCGGTCCCTTTCGGCAAAGATACACTCACCAGCTCTCCATTGGCTCCTGGGGACTTCCCTTGCAAGCAACGCTCCGGCGTGTACGACATCACTGAGATGAACCAGTGGAATGCTGGCGAAACCCAAACTATCAGCTTCCAGGGTTCTGCAGTGCACGGTGGTGGTTCATGCCAATTCTCTCTTACCACTGACCCTGAGCCCACCGAGCAGTCTCAGTGGAAGGTCATCCACAGTGTTATTGGTGGATGCCCATCAAACGTATCGGGCAACTTGCCTGAGGCTCCCGAGGGCCATGGAGCGGCTACGTTCCCGGTCACGATGCCAGACAACATCCCAGATGGTCGCTACACTTTTGCATGGACTTGGCTCAACAAGGTCGGTAACCGCGAATTCTACATGAATTGTGCTCCGGTACAAGTAGGTGATGGATCGAGCAAGGCCTCTACCGCCAGCGTCTCTGCAGCCTTCTCCAGCCTCCCGGACATGTTCGTCGCCAACCTACCTGATACTTCCTGCAGCACTGCCGAGAATGAGGACTTCAACTACCCTAACCCTGGCCAAAGCGTTGTTGAGGGTAACGGTGCCTCGCTCGGAGACACGCTCACTGGTTCCGGATGCGACCAGATGACCAAGATGGGCGCTGGTAACGGACAAATGGGATCCCCCACTCAACCTGAAGCTTCGCAACCCGCTGCCAGCCAGGCCCCTGCCGCCACCTCTGGATACGCTGCACCACCTGCATCCAGCGAGGCTCCTGCTGCTACTTCAGGATACGCTGCTCTGCCCTCCAACGGCGGTGGTGTCTTCGCTCCTGGTGCTTCCTCTGCCCCTGCTGCTGAGCCCACTGCCCCTGCTGCTGCACCTACTCCTACCTACGGCGCCGAGCAGCCAAGCAGCGTTCCCGAGCAGCCAGCCTACAGCGCAGCGCCTCAGGTCCCGGACAACAGCACTCCCAGCGCCCCCGCCAGCGGCAGTGACTGCACTCCTTGTGACAACGATGGCGCTGTTGTCTGCATGGGCGAGAACCAATTCGGTCTTTGCAACCGCGGATGTGCTGTGCCTCAAGCTCTTGCCAACGGCATGTCTTGCTCTGCCGGAGCTGTCGTTGCTACCGCTTCCCTTAAGCGATCACCTAAGTTCCCTCGTGCCCACCTCCACCGCCGCCACGGCTCGTCTCTCTTCGTCTAAGGGTCATGCTTTGCACGGTCATTGGAATGTCTTGGACAGTCTCACATACCCTCAGCCGCGGGCTACGAAATGCAATACTTGGGAGTTTGGGATACGGATTGGGACACCTTCGGATCGGGTTGTCACATGGGTTGGGATAGGTTTGGGTCTTTTGTTGATATACCTTCTCACGTTGCGCAGATACACTTTTGGTCTCGCTCGTGAATTTCTTCTTTGCTTTACTGCTGTTACATCCATTCTTTCATGACCGGCTCTAGATCGAGTCGGCATGCCCTGTTGTCTTGTTTAGAGAGAAGCGCTGTGATCGGCCTCGTGTCTACGAGTGCAACATACCCTGTACTTACTGTACAAAACAGAATATATCGCTCATTCATTCTATAAAACTGTTCTCATGCTTGATCTTTGTGACTCGCTTGGTTCCCTGAGTATGTCCTCATTGTTACGAATCTCCAACAGTCTTTGGTGAAGATGCGCATGACAACCGAACAAGGGCTCACCATTAACATGACCTCGAGTCTCAACTGTCTCATCTCAAGTTCGGTGAGCCACATCAATTGTGGCTACGAGCGTGTGTAGCCAAGGTCGACCACGAGGCTATTCACCGGTTTATGACGTCCTTGGATGGCGGGCTTGTGATTGGGTGGCAGGCACACAGGGAACAGCCAAGGGGACCGGCGGCGACTTCCCCTCTGATTCCCACTTTCAGCCCTAAGCTCCTGTCGCCAGCGCACACCCGAGCACGCGACGAGCCAGACGACAATTCTCACTCCGGCCATTTGACTACTGCCATCTCGTGCTGTCAGGCCCCAGAAATTAGAACGCGCCGAGGCCTTCGTTTCGCACGCCGCCGCCACTCAAGCTTAAGCGGTCATTGCGCTCGCCCCACTACTTCGCTGCCTTCACCTCCACCGTCTTCTTGTGCTCACACCCTACGGCTTGCTGCATAGACTGCATAGATTGCCCAACATGGACAACCAACAAAAGGACGTCGACCAGTCCCAGTACATTGACAATGCTATTCGCGCCGTGCGTGAGAAGAAGCCGCTCCCTGAGATCGACTTCACCCTGCATACTATGGAAGATGGAAACCAAGTGAGCACACAGGAGCGTGTATGCAAAGGTATGCTCAATCTGTGCCTCCCGCCATACTCTCTAGCCATGACCTGCGCTTTTGCGACGTTCCAGAGGAATGCAGCCAGCTAACCGTGCCGTGTTCCCCAGACGTACAAGCACCCGCCTTCCACCCACCCACCGACGAGCAATTCTTCTCGCCCCAAGATCGCACAAAGCCCAACATCCAATTCCTGAAGCAGCACTTCTACCGTGAAGGTCGCTTGACCGAGCAACAGGCGCTATGGATCATAAAGAAGGGTACCGAGATTCTCAAGTCGGAGCCCAACATGCTTGAGATGGATGCACCCATTACTGTGTGCGGTGACGTTCACGGACAATACTACGATCTCATGAAGCTGTTCGAAGTCGGTGGCGACCCAGCGGAGACGCGCTACCTCTTCTTGGGCGACTACGTCGATCGCGGCTACTTCAGTATAGAGGTAGGATAACGAAGGGACGGCTGATATGCATTGGCTGACACTCGCAGTGCGTTCTGTACCTCTGGTCTCTCAAGATCTGGTACCCCAACACGCTCTGGCTACTTCGAGGAAACCACGAGTGCCGCCATTTGACCGACTACTTCACCTTCAAGCTCGAGTGCAAGCACAAGTACTCCGAGGCCGTGTACGAAGCATGCATGGATTCCTTCTGCGCATTACCGCTAGCCGCTGTCATGAACAAGCAGTTCTTGTGCATACACGGTGGACTGAGCCCTGAGCTACACACTCTGGATGACTTGAAGAGCGTACGCAAAACAGCTCCACGTACAGCGCCATTGCTAACATTGTCAGATTGACCGCTTCCGCGAGCCACCTACCCACGGCCTCATGTGCGACATTCTCTGGGCTGATCCTCTCGAGGAGTTTGGTCAGGAAAAGACCAACGATTTCTTCGTCCACAACCACGTTCGTGGATGCTCATACTTCTTCTCATACCCGGCTGCCTGCGCTTTCCTCGAGAAGAACAATCTCTTGTCAATCATTCGCGCGCACGAGGCTCAAGATGCTGGATACCGAATGTACAGGAAAACACGGACAACTGGTTTCCCTAGTGTCATGACAATCTTCAGTGCGCCGAACTACCTCGACGTGTACAACAACAAGGCTGCGGTTCTCAAGTACGAGAACAACGTCATGAACATCCGACAGTTCAACTGCACACCTCACCCTTACTGGCTGCCTAACTTTATGGACGTCTTCACATGGTCATTGCCCTTCGTTGGTGAGAAGAGTAAGCAAAATCACTTGTCCATATGCAGGACTTGGACTAACAAGCTCTAGTTACCGACATGCTCATCGCCATTTTGAACACCTGCTCCAAGGAGGAACTCGAGGAAGAGACACCCAGCTCTCTGGCGTCGGGACCATCATCGCCTCCTCTTTCCAGCCTCGATCCCGAATCCACCGAATTCAAGCGACGTGCGATCAAAAACAAGATTCTGGCCATTGGTCGACTTTCCCGCGTGTTCCAAGTGCTGCGTGAGGAGTCTGAGCGCGTTACTGAGCTGAAGACAGCATCAGGTGGTCGACTCCCCGCGGGTACTCTCATGCTTGGTGCGGAAGGTATCAAGCAGGCCATTCACAGCTTCGAGGACGCTCGCAAGGTTGATCTACAGAACGAGAGGCTCCCGCCAAGCCACGAAGAGGTACGAAAGTCTCAGGAGGTTAGCCGAGAGCAGGCTCTCGAGAAGGCCACCAAGGAGGCCGATAACGACCAAGGGCTCGCCACCGTCGCAAGGCGTATTAGCATGTAAGTGTTCTTTTAATTCGACATGTTGTATGCCTGCTAACTGATGTAGGTCATCTGGATCGGGACGCAACCGGAGAAGCTAGGCGCGATTCAAGCGCTCGCGATCCGAGAGTGAGGCTGATAGACGAGCTATGACACAGCAGGATGTTTAGGTTCTTGATTTCTGTATTGGCGGGCCACCAAATGTCATCAGTATACCACGTAGGCGTATGTGGACCAGCGTAACCTAGAGGTATCACCTTACGAAGTACGGTAGTAATTTGTCGGTCGACTGCTCAACCTCAAAGGGGTCGACTTCTCATTGAATCAAATAAAATCACATCCCTATCAAAACAAAGCGCATCGACTTCGTTGTGCAAGCGTGATGTGAGCAGACTGCGCACGGGCCCGGGCCGAAGCTAGCTTTGCCGACATACGTCAACATGGACATTTCAACAGCAATGCTCAACTTCAAGCCCGATGCCTCCATGGGTGGCCTCAGTGCCGCGACTGACGATCTTTCGCAAGGCAGGGACGATTGATCGGCTCCCGCTTGCGCGTCGCTGTCGCAATGTCCTCACCTCACGCTCGACGATCCTCCGCGTGCGCTCCGCATCGACACATGTCTCGCCGACCGCGATAAATCTGCGCCCGCACATCCCACCCCGGAACAAGGAGCTGTATGATGCGCTGTCCGCGCTCAGTGGAGCCGCCGAAACATATGTCAATATCAGCAGGCTGCAATTGGCACTGCGGGGTCTCGCCGCGCAGGATGCCGTCACAAGAGTTGCTGGTACGGTATACGCGCAGTACAACTCGAGGAGCTAGCAACTGACGAGATACAGTTCTCGGTCTGAACAGTCAGTTAAGTGCACAGCAGCTTGCACGGCTACTGCTCGCAGATCCGCTGAGTGCTGAAGAGCAGTGGGAGAAGGAGCTCGTGAAGACGAGCGATGGCAACGAGAGGGCGGTACTACTAAAGTATGTGCACTCCTACTGTCGCAGCAGATACCACAGTCTCTAACATGCTTGTTGTACAGATATGGCGATGACCCCGATGCACACACGCCTTCACCCCTCTACAAAGTCCTCTCAATACCCTCACGAACACTCCAGTCGCACAACCTAGAGGTCCTCGTGTCTACCATTAACGTTAATGTCGCCAGATCCGTACCTCATATGACAACGGAGAGCTCTACTGAATCGTTGTTGGTTCCCAAACTCCAGGCCACTTCTGCACGAGGACTACCGGTCCCATACCCAGTACATAAGACATTGGTACTGGGAGAAGGATTAGACAGTGCGATTGCGTTTGGAAGATTCTCGGCGGATGGATTGGAAGAGGCGCAGGAGGTCGTGAAGATGGCTGTTGACCTTCCCGCGCCATCGGAAGAGGCGAAACAAGACACTCATACCGCAAGCGCCCCTATCAATATTCAGGTCGGCACAAAGGCACTCGACAGCTTCCGTGAATCGATTCAGAACTCCATCATATACGAGCGGGGGTGGTTCAAAAGCGGCTTGCCCACGCTGTCGGAGTGGCTGATTCAAGATCTCCAGGCTACAGGCACCTTGAAACCACCAATGAAGACACTTATCAGTTCTATAGCGGATGATGTGGAAGCGAGCATCACGAAACAAGACGCTACAAGATTACAGCAAATCGCTTCCGTTCCAACAGAACAAGATGTAACAAGGTCTATCGTCGGCCATCTTGAAACCTGGGCCGAAAAGTCTCATGCAGAGCTCCGCGATCAGCTCGATGAAGCCTTCACAGCGAAGAACTGGCACAAGCTGGCTTGGTGGAAGCTACTCTGGCGTGTCGACGATGTCACAATGATCAGCTCTGAGATCCTCGAACGGCGATGGCTCATCTCGGCGGAGAAGAACAGCATCTACCTCGCCGGTCGCATGAACCAAGCCGGATTCCCAGATGACGTCCAACACCTCGCTGTCGCTAACATCCCTGAGGTGACAACGCAGGAAACAGCACCGACAGCAGAGAATCCACGAACGGACCTTTCCACCAATGTCCGGAAGCCGATGCCATGGTCTGATCACATTCCTGCTGCTCGCACAGAGCTCATCAATGACACTGTCCCGCCTCTCCAGGCCCTCGCTCAACGACTCATCTTACAGACCTTCAGCACGACGTCCCTCTCTTCTGCTGCATCAGCACTCCTCTACGCCTCAGTATCTTCCTTCTCCGTTTTCGAGGCTTCAGCTGTCGCAGCACTTGGTCTCACATTCTCTCTTCGCCGTATGCAGAAGCTATGGGAAGGTGCTAGAGAATCGTGGGAGGATACCCTGAGAGAAGAGGGGAGACGTACGTTGAAAGGTACAGAGGAAAGGGTCAGATTCATCATCAGGAATGGAGGAAAGGAGTATGTTGAGGATGAAAGCGTTGCTGAGAGGAGGGCAGCGAGGGAAGCTGTAACAAAGGTTAGAGAGGCACTTGAGCGGATGAATGGTGGTGCTGGAAAGTGAAGTGTATGATAGATGTATATGAAGCCGATCCAATATTGCATGGCATGATCTTTCCGTTGTAATGATTGAAACGAGTAAATGTCTTGAGCGATCATCTTCACTCAACCTTCTCGTGGCATAATGGCTGTCAACATCGCTGATTGAAGATACCGCGCAGGCACCCTGACTTGGTGCAATTTACCATACCTTGTTCAATCACACAACCCTATCATGCCCATTCGCCGTGATGCGTGGCTACTCGCAGTGTCAGACTCTGCAGCTTGTCATGCAGTTGCGGAAACACATTCCCATGTTCTGCTGCATAGCATCGTCACCCGGTATCTAGCCTGATCCACTGTGGTTATCTGTCGTTTTCGTTTGTAAAGATTACGAGTGAGCCTGCTATACTGTTACCTACAACATTGCTAACCGTTTTTGACAGTGATGTCACACAGCAAGGAACGAAAGACAGTCTCTGTTAAGACACCGTAGCTAAGGCCTGTTTGTGAGTAACATCGTTACTATATAAAGAGAGAAGAATATGCATCTATATCTTAAACAAGCTAGAGAAGTCACGTTACAGAGGGAGCAAAGGTAAAGGTACTTTTAGTTTGTCATGTACAGAAGAAGACTAGCTAGTTATAAGAGATGTTCTGCAAAGCGTAGATAATAGATTCCGTGCTTAGTTCGGTTGTACCTTTCTTGCTGGGCAAGACGCAGCTAACAAGAAAAACCTGAGATGGAGTGAGATGGAGTTTCCAAACAGAAAGCCGTGCCGCCGCACTATCAAATCGCTGGTTATAAAATGAATGATAACAAATTAAGCATGTCTGTGTTGTGTGGTTAGCGATGTTAAAGAGGGAAAGTTAGAGGAACAAGTTCATGTGGCCTTACCAAAATCAAGGTGAGGAGGACATCACGCTGTCTTTCTTCTTGAAGTAAACCTAGGAATTGAGGCGTGAAGATAGTTCCTGAATAAGTTGCTGTGCTGTGCTCTCTCTTTCTTAGTCAAGTTGTTCTATTTGACGTAGAGCAGTTGGTCTTTAGGGACCTTTTCCTTAGCTATAAAGATCTTCTCCGGCTTTGACTTAGCTGATTCGCAGTAAATAAACCATCATTCGCTTGTGCCTTTAGCACTAGTACTGCTATAAAGTTCAAAGTCATAGCCATAGTTAATCTGTTGTTGGTTAGAAAGATGATCTGTGAGTAGACAAGAGATGCGCACCTCGAGCTCAGACTTCTCTTTCTTTGCGTTTGCAACATTAACATCGCTCTTTGCCTTGGCCTCGTACTTCTTTCTGACCTTCCGGTCTTCTTCTTGTTCTTTGGCATGGAGGGTTTCCTTCACTTCTTTCACGCTCGAACTTCTAAGCAGGTCGTGATTACCCTTTAAGTCGCCCTAGTTATACACAGTTAGTACTGATATGAAGCGAAAGATACTTTGTCACGTACCCGTCTTCCACGGACAGACACGCTTGGTGTTATTGTCTTTCTACGCTTTCGAGATCGAACTGGCAAAATCGGCTCGTTGTCTTCGCCGTCTGATGGAACATAATCATAATCGTCGTTGTCGAGATCGAACGGTATATCTTTCATGTCGGACAATGCTCTCGCAGGGCGTTTTGCACGCGAAGATGACATATCGACGATAACAAATAATAGTAGATACGCAAGAAGTAGAGATAGTATGATTGTTCGAGTAAGGAGGTTGTAGATAGGTAGACTGGAGTGTAAGAATCTAAACCTTCAACCCACGGAAGACAAACTTATATAGTACATGCTACTACTCCTACAGGCGGTCAAATAGTCGGGGATCTGTCTCTCACCCCTAATGCAATAGGTTACTTACCTACCCCGCCTTTACAACGAGATGATGATAAAGTATAGGTAAAGGCAAATGGCGGTATGTTGAGAGCGATAAGAGTCAGGCAGCGGTGTCTAGAGGACAGACAGCGAGTGGCTGGCACCATACTTCTCCCGCGTTTGCAACGAGTGGTGATGAAAATGAAACAAACAAGCACAAGTGCTAGGGCTGCAGCGGGTGGGGACAGCAGGGCAAATGCTGCGCAGAAGTGGACAACGTAAGGTTCAGGAATTACCTGGATGTCTTTTTTTCAGTGGAGAAGAACAAGCGCTTAAGGTTGTAAGTATTGTGAAGTTGCGAGATGAAATATGTAGTTTGAAAGCGAAGTTTAATTAGGAACTTGACCAAACATCCTACCAAACGCTGGCTAGACATTGTAGTGACTGTGTCGCAACGCGAGACAAAAGACGCAACAAATACAATCGCAAAAGCTAGAAATATCCTGCTACCCGACAATAGAAATCTGTTGCAGGCCCGCCTAGAAGATCTCACCAAGACGAGGCTTTCCACCCTTCCAATCGTCACGCTCGTAGTAACGGAAGACCAAGTCGTAGCCATCTAGGTCGTGCACGATGCGGTCAACGCGACGGTATCCTGCGATTGACTCCATCCTCTTGGCCTTCTCAACATTCTTGCCAGGCATCTCATCAGCAGTAGGCTTGGCCTCAAATAGAGTGACACTGAACCTGCCAGGCTTGAAGATACCGACTACATGCTCGACCACATCAGCGGTCTCTCGGCCGGTCTGGCGGGCAGGCACGTTGGTCTCGAAGGAGGCGTAGGAACACTGAGGCTCGGGCGTAACGTGCACAGTGAAGTAATGCGTGGCATCAGAACCCTTCTTAGAGCCGTTGGGAGCACCGCCCGGAGCGGGAATAACACCGTTAGCAGAGAAGCCGCATGGTGTGAAAAGATAAGCGTCGATGCGAGCGTCAGGGTACTTGGAGGTAGGGTAGACATCAGCCAATCCACAGTGCTCAGAGACGACAGTGCCAAGCGTGTGGCCCTCGGTGGTCAGCTCTTCAGGGAACGTGAGCTCCTCGTCAGAGTTGAAACCGGAATGGTCAGAAGACGTCTGCTCGAACACGTCGAAGCTGTCATCAGAGGTGTGCGTGTTGGCAGTGGAGTTGAGAATAGTAGAGCCACCGAGACTCTCGCTCTGACCATTCTCTTCCGCAATAGTGCCGAGAGATTGGATGGCATTCTTGCGAGCTTCACGAGCCCTCTGAATGTAGCGACCTTCCGCAACCGCACTTGCGTCCTCTAGATAGAACTGACGAGCGTTCTTCTCGTCGAGGTCGGTCATCAGGATTTCCAGAGTCTCGTCCTCTTCTTCGTCGGTGGCCTGTTCGCGCAACAAGCGCTGGGGATGGCTCACAAACTTGGTTTCGGTGTCAGGCACAAGCTTCTCCTCACCAGGACTGGGAGGAGGAGTGAGGCTGGTGTCTGGACCGGTAATGTAGAGGTACCAATGTTCGCCGTTCATCTTGCCAATCATGTAGGCACTGCCACCCTGGAAACGGTCGTCAAGGTAACGAACCTCATCGCGCCAGCTGCGGTGGGGTCCACGCTGCTGGTCAGGGTAGAGGTAGTTCTTCCTGCTGTAAAACACGCGGTATGGTGTGG
Source organism: Alternaria postmessia (assembly GCF_024291825.1). Taxonomy (NCBI): domain Eukaryota; kingdom Fungi; phylum Ascomycota; class Dothideomycetes; order Pleosporales; family Pleosporaceae; genus Alternaria; species Alternaria postmessia. The sequence goes on from NW_026260125.1 coordinate 35,236, forward strand.
CGGCTGGCGCAATACCGGATGCCTTGGGGGCAACGTAAGGGAAGCCAGCGTCTGCAGCAATCTCCAGCATGCGAGTAAGGCCCCAAAGCAGAGTAGTAGTTCCGCAGGTCTTGAGCACCACCTTGTGGGGGAACACAAACATGCTCGACTCGGACAAGAGGTATGCATCGACATGCTCAGACTCGATGACGGAGAGAACCTTGCAGTTGACCAGATCGAGCATGTCCTTCCAGGTATCCGCCGACACCTTCTTCAGTCCAGCTGGACCGGCCTGTCCAGGCAGTTCAGTAGCGGAAGCGCTGAACCATACTTCCAGGAGCTTCTCGGGACCCTCGAAAGAGTTGGTAGAGTCGAGATCGATAGTAGCCTCCTTGTTGATGGTCAAGTGAGGGGTGCCAATATGCGACGAGGGCGAGGCAGTGTAGTGCTGAGGAATCTCAGTAGCGACCATCTCTCGATTGTGTGGCTGTCGCGCGCACAGAACGGATAGGATAGGTGTGTTTGTTGGCCGAGTTTGTACAGAGGCTGTGAGAGGTGGCTAGCTATGAAGCTATGTGCAGCTCAACCTCGCTCAGACAAGCAATGCGGTGCTCGCCTGAGAAGAAGTGGCCCACGGGTCGCAAAGAGTAGGCGAGGCTGGCGTGTGCCAGCAGCAGTTTATGGAGAATAGGGTAACCGACCGTAGTCGATGTTAGGGAGGTCGGGCGTTGAGGGGAATAAACGAGGCCTTGCGCCGGGAAATGGTGGCAGTCGTGGGGGTCCTCGCGATACCAGATTCCGATACCCTGGGCAAGTATCGGGTCCAGCAGACGAGGAGATCTGCTTAAGAGGATATGGTAATTGGTGGTGGGTTGGAGGGCGTGGTGGGTGTTATCGAGGCCTGTGGAGGTCAGCGCTGGCCGTTTGGATGTCTTGCACACTGCTTCACGCGGAGACAACGACTCACTTCGCAGGCTTGGACAGAAATCGTACCAGGTCCTCTCGACGCATAGAAGAGCCGAAGTGGGCGGCAACAGGTGGTCTGCGGGCTACCGTAGCCTAGGCAGTGGTGTAGAGGGAGAAGAGTAGGTCTGCCAGCGTGACGACGGAAGTCTGGTGGGGAGCGTAGAGCAGAAAAGTCAATGCAATGGCGTTGGGCGCTGATAGAATCTGCCTATGGATGAGCCGGCCAACTTCTCAAAGATAGTCGCAAGCTGTAGGTGGACAGATGTGGGCGTGTTGAGGATGTCAGAAGAGCGACGTACTGTGCGCAGTGGAAGCAAACTTGACTAGGGCAATTTAACGTGCGTGCAGCTGGGGCGACGTCGTGGGAGCTTCGGGCCTTCACGCGACACGATTTTTAACGAGTGCGGTGTTTTCGCATCAGGACGTCACCGCCTGTCCCAAGTGGCTGGAGCGCCCCGCCGCCTGCCACTGCACCCGACTCAGCCAAGTCGTTTGCGGGTATTGCGTCCGCCACCGTGTGCCTGACACACGACCTGAGAAGGTCCGACTTGTGTTGCTGCCATGATCGGCTGCCGTTATATGCATCAGGGAACATGCTACCATCCCCTATCCGCGCTATACCCTGCCTGGTCTAGCCGTCCGTCGTTGCGGCTTTACACGTAGTACCTTTGGTACCTGATATTACCAGCACAGCCTTACGCCCTCACCCAGTACCCGATGGGCATATGCTGCATCCTCCTTTACAATCTCGTTCACCAAGCTATCCCAGCCGCATCGTTGCAACAGACCGCCCACCACAACTAACGCTAAACCATGCGTGGTTTGATATAGTCAACTTGATTATATCGCCCGAAATAACAATCGTAGAGAGCTGCATATACATGTATATCACATCGCCATAAGGATGCCAGACCCTATTGCATCAGCACAGCCCCTGCAACCAACAAGCATCCTCCCAGCAACCCATGGCCACGGGCCGAAACACCATGCACGCCATCCAGCCTTCAGCTCTAAATGCATACAACAAACCTGATATACCTATATCTTCAATCAACACTCATTACAACCTAACTTTCCCTAACAGGCATCTCCAACTTCACCTTCCCTCTGTCCATCATCGTTGCGAAACACTCCCTCAGATCTAGCACTAGCGCATCCGGGGCTTCGAAGCCTGGTAACGTCGCAGGGCGACCGGCATGACGCTTCACCCAGGATATGTCCCAAGAGCTCGCACCCCACATGAGCGGTGTCGCGTTACTGCTGTTGGGAGGGAGGAAAGTGGAGATGCCCAGGGGAGTACCTGTGAAGGTTTGGTATGAGGGGGATTGCATGTCCATGTGTGCGCGGCGGAGCCAGCGGAGAGCCTAGTTGCGGGAGGACGTCAGCAGGAATAACCATGAAGAAAATCTCAAAAACGAGCCACTGTAGCTTTGGACAGGTCTCCAGCGGCAAATATGCGTCACGCACGAGTACCCCCAGCCTTCTCAACACCCACGCGTCAAACAAATGAAAGGTAACGTACCGCTTCAGGCCCAGGCAACCACTGCAACATTGTAAAGTTTAGTACCTCCGTCGGGCTCCACGTATAGCTTCTCCCATCGCCTTCAGCTCTTCCCGGGCTCGTCGTATCCCCGGGTCGCTCCGTAGATGTTGAACGCAACTCGTCCTGTTCTTCTTGCTCTTCGTCGCCACCCTGCATCTCCAGCTCAACAGGCGAGAGGAACGGACTCCTCGATCGGGACGACGAGAGCGGACGCTGTGGCAGATCCCTCGTATGAATGACATCCAGCAGAGCGGCTAGCAACCCAACCGGTGAATCGCACAAAGAGAAAGCCAGTGTCTGCGGCCGGAGGGAGTAGAGTCGATGCAGTGTAGGCCCTAGCGGCTCACCGTCATACATCCCGTCCTGTATGGCGAGGTGTTTTTCGGCCATACTCTGTGATGGAGCCTGCACTTCACTAGGCATGTAACCAAAGCTCAGCAACGGCACTTTTGCCTTTGTCAACTTAGCAACACGGTACTTGAAATACCGCATGGCTCCACTCTTCAACTTTGGCTTGTCAAACGACGGATTTGCTGTATGCACTGCCAAACAACTTTTTGAATGTCTCAGCGCCAGTGCACGACAGATGCCAAAGCCCCTAACAAGGTTCGTTAGCTACCACATCTCAGACTAATTAGCATCCTACCTACCATCCCGTTCCATGCGCAACAAACTGCGCATACCCCAGCCTTCCCATTAGCTTCTCGAATACTTCCGCCGTTCTGTGCAACCCAAATTCTTCTTCCATACTGGCATCGCTGAATCCGAAACCCGGTATGCTCGGCGCGATGACATGAAAAGCCTGTTGTGTGCTGTCGCCGTACCCTGGTAGAGAATGCGGATCTGTTAATCCGTCAATGACGCGTTGAACCTCTATGAACGAAGAAGGCCATGTGTGGCAGAGAAGTAAAGGGATGGCGTTGGGGTGCTTGGATCGTTTGTGTACAAAGTGTATGCGTAGCGATTTGGTAGTGGCAGGAGAGGTGACAGAGGGCACAGTGATGGTCGTGCGGTATTGGGGCAGGGTGGAGTTGAAGCGGGACTCGGCGGCGCGCCAGTCGTAGCCTTCTAGCCTGTGAGACTGTCAGTTTCTAGGATGTTTGGTGCGGAATCCATGTGCGATGCATGAGACAACACAGCCAGTTGTTCTCTAAGTGAGGTGGATCCATCACAATGCTTGTGAGATCGTGTAGTGGTAAGTCCTGATTCTCATAGGAGTCATAATCTTTCCATCGCAGTACAGCAACACATGTCTTTGCGGATCCCACTCCCGATTTTTTCCTACACGCAAGTACAATTTTGACAAAGTAGAAGCTAACATACCAGAAGTCTAAAAGCGGCTCAAGCACGCTCTTCGGTGTACCTTGCCCCCATCTCCTCTCGTTCGGTAACTCAAGTTCACGCGGTAAACGCGTCAAATCAAGTTTTTTCTTCGTAAGCTCAAGGTACTTAGCAGATACCTATGTCGCAATTAGGCCAACCAGCCCATTGGTACACCAAAGGTAAGGATATACGCACGTGCATGCTATACGTAGTAATGGCTTCATCGTCGTGGGGCGCCGCCATGATACGGGCTTAGAGCTTGATATCGAAGTTATTCTCTTTCCAATCTGTTGCCGATATTATTCACATGGTATATTGCTAAGGGTATAGTGCACGTACCTTTATGGAGCGTCATGTATATCCTAATCTGGTTGTTAAACACCCTGTTCCCACAAACAGGTCGTGATAATTTTCGCTAAAGACTCGGTACCAAAGATTGATCAAAGGGCATATCAGTGCGGAGAAGTAGAATGTATACCACTAGCTAGTGGAAGCACTACATAACCATAAGGTACCTCCGCATAACACTATCACTTGTCGCGATGGCATATCAAGATAAGATCGTCCCGAGGCGCGTCAGAGACGGCTTAGAGCTTGCGCGTTTTGCTTCACTGTCAAACCATAGGAAAGATCTAGAAGCGCCTCATAGAGATTCATCCGTTGTTGTTGGTTACCTATCCCTAGTCTACCGACATGTGGCGAGTGTTGTGGCTGTGCAGCCGGGCTAAACATGATCGGCAAATGTCAGGCTTCGATTGGGGTAAAAAGCCTAACCTGCATTCCAGGCACACCAATCAGCGTTCACGGTGCAACTAGCTCTCTTTAATATGATGATAGAAGCTGTGGCCAATTTTTGCCATGTGGCTGGAATAGCATGGTCGTGACATATCGCTACACATCCCTAACAGTGTTGGCGCCGGCATTACCGCTGCTCGCTGGGGAGCGTTGCGCAGCTTGATTTGTGACCCCGCGCAAGTTGAGGGAGCCAATTCGCTGCACAAGATTGCTCCCTACCGCATCTACAGCCCCTCTTGGCTGTAGTAGTGAAGGAGCTGTGGCCCCAACTTCTTGAACCTTGACTAAATGTAGGTGTGCGAAGTTAGTCCGTGTCTCACATGCACTTCATACAAGGGCATTACTTACACAATCTTATGCTAGTGTTGTTCCAAACCCCGGCAGTACCCTTGGCTACAAGCATCTCGGCCGCGAAAACGAATCCCCAGAGTAGCGACTCGTACCAGCCCAAAGATAAGGCTGACCATTCAAAGAGATGTACCCTGATAGGCGAAGGTTCAATTCCGCGTATCTCAGTCTCGCGAATAGTTTTCAATGCTTCTGCCGTGTCGTTGGAGCTGCCTGAGCTAGGCATCTTGGGACCGAGCTCCGATATCAGCATAAGAATGGTATGTAGCGGTAGCTCCGAAAGCCATCCTTCCAGCTGCGAACAAGATTAGACAAGTCTGTCACTGAGGTTGAGTTCACTTACCCATGGGACAGATGGTGTGAAGAACTCATTGGTAGCCAAGGCCGGACCGGCTGCACTATGTAGACTGGTCATGCTGTTCTGCCGGGAGAAAGCAGGCTGGCCTACTGGCATCTTGCCTCTTGCTTTCTCTGACATACCTCTTACCTGGGACGGTACAGAGTCTTCCACAGATGATGCTATCGACGCACTTCTGGAAGCGCCCGACTGCGACGGTACGGGAGACCTTGATGGTTCTGAGGGTCGTGCATCTTCCGCGTCCGAGTCGTCATCGTCATCGCCAATAGCGAAAGCACTGTCCTCTTCTGGTACGTTCCCCAAGGTAGGTGTCCGGGCTACTGTGGGACTTCGGAGGCTATCGATAGAGCTGGTGCGAGTGAGATCTTCGCCGCCCTCCTTACGTTGCTGGTTCTGCCGCTCGATCTCTTCTTGTCCGCTTTCCAAGGTGAAATCTCTTAGCGCCTGGAACCTCTTCCGTGATCGTACGATAGCGTACACCAGGTTGGGATTGTGTTGGTATTGATGTTCAATCATGGCGTTAAGAACCTCTAGTAGTGAATGCAGAAGAGTGTGATTGTTCTCGTTGGCAAAAAGGAAACTAGGAGATGACATGGAAGCAAACAGTTGGAGCAGTTTAGAGCTCGAGGCGCGCCCGATGTTCTGGACATAGGCCGCAATGTTGTTGAGGATCGCGAGTAACGCAGGATAAATGGCGTCTAATCTGCCTTTGCCAGTTGTGAGTAGGGTATAAATGGACTGACACAATTAGCAGATGTATAGTCTTTCATTGTCGTACTCACCGTGATAACGTAGTCGGCGTAGGTACCGTGGAAATTGGGTATCCGTATGCTAGCCGGAAGCGACTCCTGTCCCTCAAATGTCTTATTGAGGCTCTTGCCAAATTGCGGCTCAACACTCAATGTCTGGAGTACGAAGATGCACATACGCACAAGACCCTGCTTTGATGGGTCGTTGCGCTGGTCGATGGCGTAGTAAAGCACCAGCACGACGAAATCATGGGCTCTGTCAGTATCAATGATGAAGGAACGGAAACGCTTGTTGCACTGCAGAGCCTCCCAAAAGAGCATGATCATCTCGGGTGCCCATGTGAGTGACTTGTGGCTGCCAGGAAGGTAGGAGGTGTTGGCTTGGAGCTATATTATGTCAGCAAAAGGAAAGCGGTATTCTAGACATGTCGCATACTGGCTGATTCAGTATCCTTGTCATACCGTCGACCAGGAATTGGAAGTCTTGAGGACGGTGCAGACGGCCAAGGAAATGGCGGAAGAAATTCTTGGGTGCAGGACCGTTGCCAGACTCAGGTATGGGGTACAGGATCAGTACCAAGAGTAATTGTAGGCAATATGTGACCAGGACCTGTCTCTGGTCCTTGAAGACGACGTGATCATATGGCACGCGCCATGTGGCGGGGTTGTATTTGAGGGTCTGCGGGGGTCAGCAGTGCACAAGATAGCGTGCAATGCACTCACGGTATTCAGGAGGGAGCAGAGAACGGACAGGACAACCTGTTTGTCCGGACACGTCGCGATATATGTAATGGCCTTGACGCCCTTGACTGGGAGCACACCCGCAGACATGTACATGGACTTGCTTGCCAAAGTAAGCAGCAGGCGCAAGATCTCGGTCCGGTTGCTCTCAAACTCCTTGGTGGAGGCGACAGGCGTGTTGCAACCTACGCCACTCTGCCATATCGCATACGTGACCTTGTTCTTGCCTGCTGTGACCTTGGGAAGAGTGAATTCGGAGAAGAAGAGAAGGTCAATCAGCGTGTCGATAATCTCCTCGGCCAGTGGCTTGGCTTTCTCGAACTCGGGCTCCTTCTCTGTGGGCGTCTGCTCTGGGTCGGCCTCGTCGAAGATGACCTCGCTTCGCACCAGCTGGCCCCGCCGACTGCGCTTCCGCCGCGCAGCCCAGAAAAAGTGGTCCTCCCATGTCTCGAGATGGTCGGCCTCATACAGAAAGGGCAGTAGTCGCGTCAGGACCCTTATGCAGTTGAGGGCATCGCGCTCGGGCGCTAGCTCAGGGTCAGGGAAAGAGGGGTGGTTGCGCAGGACTATGAGGCGTGAGGTAACGGCGAGGATGAGCGTCTCGAGATTAGCTAGGTTGTTGTCGCGGGTGCGGCGAATGTCTGCGGGCGAGAAGAGCGAGAAGACATCCTCAGTCGACTCGGGTAGCTCCCAGAACTGGCGCCATGGTCAGCACAGCAACAGCATAGAGAGCAACGAGCAGAGCATACGCCAGTCCAATAAGCGTCATCGGCGGGGATTTGCTTGGGCTCAGACAGGCGAAAGACGCCTTGCTTGAAGGAGAGTTTTGAATCGGATGCACCCATTGGGAAGCATGTCACGTCCTCATGTGCGCATTCTATGTGCTGGGAATAGACACGGTAGTCGTGGTGGTGAGCAGCCCTGGAGAACAGCCTCGCCGAGAGTGACGTCGGCAGGGCCCCCCTAGCAAACGCCGGCTATTCACATGCTTTCGCGTCTGGGCGCGTTGCAACCTAAATGTTCACCACTGACCTGCCTTGCTGCTAGTCGCCGTCGTCTCGCACCCGCACAGTCATCCCTCGCCCCAGCCTGTCTGACTGTGTCTTTAGAACCAAGACGCCAGAAATGCAGGTGCCATACGTCATTACATAATCACCGCTGCGCCTTCCTCTTCCTTTGCCTACTGCCTCCGCCACCAACTACCTCACCAGCAACCGCTCTTCGTCGATATCGCCTGTCTACAATCCCATCGCCTCACCATCCGCCTGTCCCTCTGCACCGGCATCTCACGCAGGCAGTCGCCACGATGCCACCCAAACGCAAGCTCGCGCAGACTGCAGCAGACGCCGAGGCCGAAGATGGCTGGGACGACAACGATGAGGGGCCCATGAGCGACCAGGAGACGTTCGATCAACTCAAGGAAGAGTTCGACGTCAAGGCCATGACAAAGCGGGCGCGCGCTGGACGGGTTAGAGATGCGGCGGCCGATCTCTTCAGAAAGTCAGACCAGTGGAGCGCGCCGCTCAAGCCTGACCACTACAACCGCCCGCTCTGGGTCAACGATGCGGGTGGCATCATCCTCGAGTCTTTTCATCCTCTCTTCGATGAAGCTCAGGACTTTTTGATCAACATCGCCGAGCCGCAGTCGCGTGTCTCCAAGATGCATGAGTATCAGCTTACCACCCACAGCCTCTTCGCCGCCGTCAGTGTTGGCCATTCCAAGCAAGAAATCATCGAGAAGCTCGACCGCTATTCCAAGACAGCCCTGTCTGCCGCCATTGTACAGTTCGTCGAGAAGTCCACCTCCGCCTTCGGCAAGGCAAAGATCGTGCTCAAGAAGACATTGTCGTACATCGAAAGTGAGGATCCTGCCATACTTCAAAAACTTCTCCGCGACCCTGTAGTCGCCGAATGCCGAGCAGACTCAACGGATGGGCTCATCAAGGAGGCCGCACCTAAGATCGGACAGATGGCTATCCCAGGTACAAAGTTGGCTGCTGGTGCCAACAACATGGCACAGCAGCAACAGCCAGAAGCTGCCCAGAATCCGCCACCAAGCGATATGATTGCCACGCTCCGAGAGGACGATGACGATGACGAAGTTGCCCAAGTTCACTCGTTCCAGATCAGAAGCGAGGAGCGCGAAAAGGTCGTCAAGCGCTGCCGAAGCATTGGCCTGCCGCTCACCGAAGAATATGATTTCAACAACGACGATACCAACCCGAACCTTGAAATCGATCTCAAGCCCCATGCACAGATCAGATACTACCAGGAAAAGGCTTTGAGTAAAATGTTCTCAAACTCTCGAGCGCGTTCAGGTATCATTGTGTTGCCTTGTGGTGCAGGTAAGACTTTGGTCGGCATCACAGCCGCCTGTGGTGTCAAGAAATCAGTCATTGTCCTGTGCACGAGCGCCATGTCAGTCGTGCAATGGCGAGCCGAATTTATCAAATGGTCCAACATCAATCCAGAGGATGTTGCCGTTTTCACTGCAGATAACAAGACTAGATTCCCGCGCCAGGCCGGTATCATCATCAGCACCTACTCTATGATCAGTAACGCTAGGAAACGTTCGCACGATGCCGAGAAGGTTATGCAGTTTATCCGTGAGAGAGAATGGGGACTGCTGATTGCTGACGAGGTGCACGTTGTACCCGCCAACATCTTCAAGAAGGTCACATATGAGATTGCGTCCCATGCAAAGTTGGGGCTTACAGCTACACTACTGCGAGAAGATGACAAGATCGATGACCTCAACTTCCTGATTGGACCCAAGCTGTACGAAGCTAACTGGCAAGAGCTATCAGAACAAGGCCATATTGCCAAGGTCCAGTGCGCTGAAGTCTGGTGCCAGATGACACCCGAATTTTACACAGAGTGGCTCAAGCCTTCGTCCCTACAAAAGCGTGCACTACTCTCCATCATGAATCCCAAGAAGTTCCAAGCCTGTCAGTTCCTGATTAACTACCACGAGTCACGAGGAGACAAGATTATCGTCTTTTCTGACAACGTCTACGCGTTGGAGAAATACTCACGTAAACTTGGCAAGGCATACATTTACGGCGCAACACCTCAACAAGAACGTCTTCGTATTTTGGAGAACTTTCAACACAATGAGCTTGTCAACACTATCTTCTTGTCCAAGATCGGTGACACTAGTCTGGATTTACCCGAGGCGACGTGCCTTATCCAAATCTCTTCTCACTACGGTTCTCGTCGTCAAGAAGCACAACGCCTGGGCAGAATCCTGAGGGCGAAGCGTAGGAACGACGAAGGCTTCAATGCCTTTTTTTACTCGCTAGTCTCCAAGGATACAGACGAGATGTACTATTCGTCAAAGCGCCAGGCTTTCCTAGTCGATCAAGGATATGCCTTCAAGGTCATCACTCGTCTCGAAGGCTTAGAGAATTTCTCACAACTGGCGTTCGCAACACCACAGGAGCGTCGAGAGCTTCTTATGGACGTCCTCCTCGCTCGTGAAGAAGACGCCAAGGAAGAGAGGATCGAGGGTGACGCGTTCGGTACCAAATATGCGTCCAACAAGGGCAACAAGAAGAAGAACGGTGTGAGAAGGGCAGCCGGTACACTTTCCGAGTTGTCTGGAGGTCAGACCATGGCGTACATGGAAGTCAACAAGAGCAGAAACAAGGAACTCAAGGGCACCAAGGGTGTTCAAAACGCTTTCATGCGAAAATTGGCCAGGTCTGGGGCCAAGAAGTGAGATGCGTACGATACCAATTTGCGTGTAGATCACGATTTGCATTCTTACGGCGTTATCATTTCGGGACTGGCGAGTTGAGAGTTGCGGACCGTCAACACACCAGAGTGCATGATATGCATGACAGAAAATTGAGTTTTTTCTTGGATACTGCGTCCGACTCTATATATTTACACTTGTAAGAGGTACGGATGCGATAACTCCTGTATCAGGCAAGCAATTCACATATTCAAACATAGCGTCCCCCTCATTGATCACACACACCTCATGCCATGTACGAAACCTTCTCTCATCACCGAATGTTTTATAATGTGCAAGTGCGCCGCCATAGATCTTTAGATGCGACGCATGGCTCTTAGCCCAGTGCTCGAGGTCTTCTAAATTGGCGAAAAAACCTGCGCCACACGATTCTTTGCGCGGCTCCTTGTTACTGCTGCTGCCATTGGAATTTAGATCCTCATTCTGGAGATATTGGATACTGAGTGCCCCAGTCTCCGCCGAGTTCTCGTGCAAGTATCTAAGGCCTTGCTTCAGAGTCGGCTCCAGCTTCTGCTCATACGAATCTGCTTCCTCTTTGCCGCAGTTCTCCCAGTACTGTCCGGAACGGATGTGGACCATGTTCGCATGGTTGGTGCCCCTAAGGTGTTGGCCAACACCATTTGGGATTGAGTCAGGACGCGGCAATTCGGAAGCTCGCGGGAAAAGGTCGTGAGCTGAATCGGGTATGCGATCTCGAGCCGCGCCCCAGTACGTTGAGAGATTGTGTTCTTCGGTGCTAGCTTCTGGTAACCTCGCTAGGCCGGGGAGATAATCGAGACCAGAGTAGTTGGTCTCCAGGCGCGATACTGGTGCTGTGAAGCATTCGTGCCATAAGCCGATTAGTGGGCGACCGGCGGTGGAGATTTCTTGATGTATGTCCTTGAGGTTCAACGATCCCACGACACCGTCACGCCGCCTTCGATCACTCCAATAGTAGACCCATACAGTAGCACCAGTACGACTGTAATTATCTATCGTAGTGAAACACTCCACCGCCTCTGGCGCGCCACTCTGCTCGAACCAGTGTTGAATAGTAGAAACAGCTTCTTCTCTCGCTCGAGTAGCTATATCACTATCCTCGTGTTGCTCGACACCAACATAGGATATAAAGACATGTTCGATATGGTCTGGCAGGCTGAGTTTCCATCTAGGGATAGGCACACGGTGATTCTGAGGTTTGCGCAAAGGGTACAGACGAGCGGGACAGGACATTTGATCTAGGTGACGGTTGTGAGGTTGAGACTTGAAGCTTCGGGGAACAGATCTCGGCCTGACCCCGCATTCTGAGCCTTGTATCAACATTAGCTTCCACATCATAGCTCATTGCTTACTCGTGTCCTTTTCATAGAAGTGAGTTCGGGGCTTCAACTGGCTCCGGCGACGTAGACAACTGGTGGCATCGTCATCTGCCATGTATCTTAGTAGCGTACATGTACTTGAGTTTTCGTTAGTTGGATCTAGGGGAACAATGATTATTCGGGCTTTCGACGGCTCGAAACTTGACACGCTGAATTGCGACAGCCAAGGTTAAGCGTTGGGTGAACTGTGGCGTGTACGGCGTGGCGTGTCTCCCCGCACTTTCGGCCTTCTAGCGCGCGGCGCTTGCGGACTTTCGGCACTTCGTTCAGCATCTCCTTACTGAGGCTCACTGAGGCTCACTCGAAACACCTTTAACCGTTTCCACGTAAGTCAACACGCCAGGTGCACGTATAAGGCTCCAGATTATTGCCATTTGTGGAACAAACTGAAGTAGGGTTCACACATGTTCTTCTCGAAGTGTCTGCGAGACTAGTCTGCGACATGTCACAGCACCATGAATGACCGAGTTATGCCTACTCCAACCTGTCAGATGCGTAACGTGTTTGCAGATTGACAAAAACGCCCGGCTGGGCAGCGTACGACAGCTTTGTGGATCAGGAAGTATATCATCGTGGTTTACGAGTTGCACTTGCTCTGCAGACTGGCTCTCGACTTTTCTTTCGCCTACCTCTACAATTACATTTTTTCGCTTCGTTGCCTACTGGTTTTGGCAAACCGCTGGACGGCTTTTCCTCATTCAATCACTTTATTTCACACTTGACTAAGATAATCTCTGTATTCAAGAGACGCAGGCCGTCCTTTTCGTATCGACTTCATTCCGACATCCAAGCTGCTAACGATGGGGTGGGGTGTACTAGAGAGTAGACGGTCAGCATTCCCTCGAGGCACTTCCAGATTAGGAGTCAAGGACACAAGCGACGATAAAGTACCCGAGCTCGATAACTCTAAGAGAAGTGGCGGTATCGTACTCTCCCCGCAGCCCAGTGATGACCCGAACGATCCTCTCAACTGGAGTTTGAAGTGGAAATGCCTCCATCTCCTCATCCTTGCTTTCGGCTCTGCAGTCACCAATGCGTAAGATCTCGCCGAATTACTTGATCTAATCAGGACTTATGCTCATCTGTCATAGAACCACTACCATGCTCACTCCAGGGTTGGAGCCTCTTACTGAGCAGTTTCAGAGCAATGAGAGCGACATATCTACTTGGATCCTTACAGCACCGACTTTCTGGACCTCAGCTGCAGCCTTTGTTGCGGTGGCGGGAACGGATGTCTGGGGGCGAAGACCATTCTACGTATGGAGCGTCGTTCTACTTGCTCTAACCAACTTTGCTGCTTATCTTTCGTCAACATTTCCTATGCTGGCTATTGCTCGAACAGCTGGGGGTCTCTTTTCGGCACCCCTATTTACACTCCTTACCGCGACCATCAGCGATGTATTCTTCGTTCACCAGCGAGGTCGGTCTATTGCTGTGTGGAATCTGATGTTGAACTCTGGGGCGCAAGTTGGGTGAGCCACAACAATATCCTGTAATCGTACCAGCAACTAACATAATATCCTTCTCAGTCAAATCATTGCTGGCTTCGTTACTGACGCATTCGGCGTATCGGCAAATTTCCTCATCACTGCCTTCATATACGCTGCTCTGATCCCGGTATTCTACCTCACAATCTTCGAGTCGGCCTACTTCAAACGGAAAACAGACGATGTCACAACAATTCATGTTCAGGCGGACAAGCTAAGCGCCGAATATGACGAGGAAGATCTCAAGTCTTCTGTTCGACCTCCTAGGCAAACATACAATGAGAGGCTAGTCTTGTCCCGTGGCAGACTATCAGAGAAGTCGTTCTTCAAAGGGATAATCAAGCCCCTAGGCCTCATCACTTCGCCGATTGTCTTATACAGCTGCTTCCTGAACACTACGGTCTTCCTATTCCTTGCTGGCATGTCAACCTTCATGTCAATCCTCTTATCCTCTCCCCCATACGATCTAACACCCAGTCAGATCGGACTGACCAACTTACCCCTCTTTGTAGCTGGCCTACTGTCTGGGCCATTATTTGGTTGGATGTCTGATGCTTCAGTGAATCTGATGGCGCGCCACAACGGAACAAGCAAAGGCATGGTCGAACCCGAATTCCGTCTCGTACTTCTCCTGGTTTCTACCCCAATCACTATGGCGGGCCTCATCGGTCTGGGCGCGTCGTTCCAAAACAGTTTGCCTCTAGTTTGGATTCTTGTTTGGATGACAGTCACCAACATGGGTAGTGTCGCTGGAGTACAAATTGCCATCGCGTATGTCATCGACTGTCACCCTGAGCACTCCGCCCAGGCCTTTTCTTCCATCAACATGATCTCAGCAGGCGCTGTCACGGTAGGACTGACTCCGATGATTGGTTGGCTCGAATTTGATGGGCCTATGGCCGTCTTTGGAACGCTGGCATCGGCGGCCGCCATTGTTACTGGTGCTGCACTTCCTCTCTATGTGTTTGGCAAGAGGGTTCGCGCTTGGTATGAGAGCGCGGCGTGGGCCCAAAAGCTTCTTGACTGAGAGTGAAGATAAGAAGAGAACCAGGTCTTTCAGGCATACTTTATGAGGGAAAAGCAGTCGTTACCGAAAACGAACGCTGTTATAGCGAGCAAGTATAACTCGGCCACTCATTCGTATCCAGTATGAAGCTTCTCCGAAGCCTACCACCATTCATTTCACATCAATGTATTACTTAAAAGTATGTAACGCAAGACTACACGAGTTTCCAGAATGTGTCTCTGAGTTGTGTGGTGATGGACGATTCGTCTAGGTGTGACAACTAATATTATGCAGCGATACGAACATATCTGTAGTAACCAAGCTTAGTTTGCGGCATTTCGCACCTTGGCATCCTCTACTGCTTTATCCCAACTGGTCCGCCATATGAAAACGCCTTCGATGGCAGCCACGATACCAAGTGCAATCGCTGGTCCCTAAGATACGTTAGCATAGTCCGATTGTGGTGTGACTAGTGAGACTCACACTCCAAAGTCCATACAGACCCCAATGCGGCGACCCGAACCCAGTACCGAAGCTGATTGGAATACCGACGACATAGTAGGCAAATAGTCCAACATAACCACCAATTTCCTGCCTACCCAAGCCACGCAAGATGCCGTTACAGTTGGCCGCTAGAGCATCAAAGACCTGGAAGGTGGCACACAATGGGAGAAGCTTTGCCACCATGTCAATGACTTCTTCGTCGGGTGTGAAGAGGCGAGGTATAGCCTCACGAAGAAGTGAAAGGAGTAGGAGGTTGAAGATGCCGACGACGATTGAGGCACAGACAGCGACTTTAGCTGCTGTTTTCGCTGGAACTGCTAGTGTAGCTCCAATGAGGTTGGCGATGCGTGTGGAGGCTGCTACGCTCATTGGGAAGGGTATCTGGAAAGTAATACCGGTAATGGATCCGAGTACAGACTGCGCTGCAAGTTCCGTTGGGCCAAGCCATGACGAGCTTAATGTCAGGATTTCGAAAGCTAGAAATTCTGCAAGCACCATGACCAGACCAGGAAGCGCAAGCTTCACCATGGGCATCCAATTTCTTAGCGCTCTTCTGTCAAAACCGCCCCAGCATTGGTATCCGTCAATGAATCTGACATAGAGAAAGAGCAGCAGAGGAAGGACGTTCTCTGTGATCGAGACAGCAATGGGTGCTCCGATGAACCCCCAGCCAAGATGCCAGACCATGAACCAATTCAAGAAAGCGTTGAGTGGAGCGCAGATAAGTAGAATGTACATGGTCGCGCTGAAGATACCTTGCGCCTGTACGTAGCGTTTCCCAGATTCAAAAGCTGCATACCCAGGTGCTCCAGCAATAAGAACCTTCAGGTACAGTCCGGCTAAGCGCGCGGTCTCTTTCTCTGGAACGATAAGCGAGAGAATCTGTGTGCCGAAAGCCCATATGAGTGATATCGGGATGGTAATCAAAAGCAGAAAGTACAACATGCGTTGCAGTTGCAGACCGACAAGGTGAGGACGCCCAGAGCCGTATGCTTGCGCACACAACGTGTCGAGTGAAGTAGCCAGGCCCTGATACACTGCATAGCCCGTTATGGACGCAGTCATACTGGCCAGACTCACGGCTCCTAGTTCAGTTTTGCCGATATGCCCGACTGTGAAGATACTCGCCACTGGCAAGCTGTATTGTAGCAAGAAGGTCAGGATGAGCGGTGCGGAGCTCTTCGTCAAAACTTTTGCTTCCCGCTGCCAACTTGTGTTGATCTTTCCCGCTGCAACCGCCTCGTTCCATTTCTTGTTGATAGTTTTTGGTGAGTCTAGGCCCCCATATGGTTGGCTTGGATCGCCTTCTGACACCCCGAGTAGCGTCGTGCGCTCAGAAGGTGACTCCACTGCGCTCTCCTCGTCCGGAGTGCTCTTGACCTTTCGTAGCCCTGAAATAGACATCCTAGATCGTACTCGGTCAAAGGGTCCTTCGCTTCCAGCTCTTGGATGCTTGGGTGGAATCAAATGATTATCGCGGAGCAGGCTCCGCTCCTCGTCTCGCACGGTCTCCCTCTCTTTCTTCGACAAATGACTGTGTTTCTTCCATGACGTTGGTAGGTGACTCCTTTCAGGTACGCTGGTAGACATTATAGCTGTACCGCGTGATCCTGGGTTAACGTAGGAAGGCCGGCGATAAGAGTTTATCATGGAATATTGCCTGACTGTATCCGAACCCGAGGAAGAATCGTTGTCATCTTCGGACGCCGAGTTGTCTTCTTCACGATCCCGTGCAATCGCTTCTTCTGCTATATCTTGCGACTGGGTAAAGCCCTCCATCTGTGATGCGACATCGTTTGCAAAGTCATTGACCGGCTGTTCCGGTGGTATCGTTGGTGGGGCCATGGCTTTCAAATCCGACCTTGAGTTGATGTGCCACTCAATGGCATATGGATGGTGGTTGGAAGAAGAGGAAGAAGTGTAGAAGGCAGGACTACCAAAAAGTCAAAGAGTGGGGAATGACTGATATGAACACTCATTATGACTATCGCATTGGCTGACAGATTTCGGCATGGTCTAATGCGGCAGCTACAAGCGAAAAAAGCGACTTGCACATTAGCTTCCGCCCTTTCGCCTTGCCGAGATAGCTTGACACATGACAAGTGCAGTAAAAGGCGCATGTCGTGACTCCAACCTGCACGATTATATTCCTTTGGTGGTGCTGCAGGATCAGGGCCGATTGGTGTTGTTAGGATATCATCGGCTGATGCTGATCTTATCATTCAGCACTGATGCACAAGCGTATGAGGCTGCGACCGGATCCATGGGTCGTACAAGGCCGATGTACAATTTTGAACGCGCCATCAAGTACCATAGCATTCAAGGGCCAACCTCAATACCAAAGCTAGAAAGTCTTTCATGGACGTAAACACACCGAAGGGCAGATAATCATCATTTCCAAATGCCAGTCCCAACCTCGATCAGATGTAGTTCTTGATCCTAACAACAGAATTGATCGACAACAGAGGTTCTGGAGGTCCAGAAGCATTGTGTCATTGCTAGTATTGGAAATCATTTCGCTAAAAGGGTATGATCATTGTACAAAAAGAACATTAGACAACCACTCTCCTCAAACCCTCAGTACCTCCCAGGATTCTCCTTCCAGTCACAGCATCCCGTCCTCTACCGCTCTCCCATCTTCCTTCACGGCTTCCTTCTTCCCTGCCCCAGCCCTCGTCTTCTGCTTCCCCGTCGTCTCCCGTTCGGAATCCTGCGGCACCCTCCATGAAGGCGAGCTGGCGGTCATGCTCACCTCCAACCCATCGGTGTATGCAAGTGTAGCAGTAGACGAATCCTGTGGGTGAGGCTGTTGGAGTTATGATGGGTGTAACACAGATCGGACACAAGGCTGATGAGGGTGGTGTAGGTACGGTGAGGATGGGGAGGAGGGTGGTTGAGGATATCGGAGGGTCGATTCGTTGGGGTTTGTCTGACAAAGACGATGCTGGACGCGCCTTCTCGGAGGATTCTGCCTGCTTCGACGATTGCTGCTTTGCAGAAGGTGGAAGGGATGGTAGTATCGGTGGTGGGAGATCGATGTTCTCAGCGGCTTTCCTCGATAGCTGTCGGGCAAAGTCTGAAGCATGCCACCACTCTAGAAACTTGAGCGCAAAGATACTGGTCGGGAGAAGTATCTTTAGCGAGCTCAACAACCGCGGCTCGATGCTCCTCGCAATGTTTCTTGGTGAGAAGATGGATCCGCCCTCTCCAGGCCGCGCAGGCCCAACCTTTCTTGGTGCGGTTGCAATCTCAATCGCCCTGTGGTCTGCCTCGCCCAATCTCCGTATCCGTGAACCGATCAACCACATGAAGGGCGAGTGATACTTTGTGCCATCAAAGAGGTATGCCATGTTGAATGCCAGCAAGGAGAAGTAGTAGGCGGCATTCACACTGGGGTATATGTTCCGTAGAAACCACTTGTAGTAGTGCATCAGTCGCTCCTTGACAGTCGCTCCGACCTGTAATCCTTCTCTATCCCGGTTGTAGCCAGGGCCCAGGAGGTTCGCATGCGCAGCGTGAACGTCGTAGCCCTCGTCGAACTTCCTCTTCAGCCACGGCAGGCCAACGAGCACGGCAAGATTCTTCCAGATATCGCCATTGCCCAGCTTGACAGCCTCGCGCACGCTGTCAGATGCACCTAGTTGTGCTCGCGGTATCTCGCCTCCTCGCACTCTCAGCACCCGAGCGCGCTTGAGACCGTAGAAGTTCTCGGTAAAGGATCCGCCGTATGTGCGCAGGAAGTGGCGTTCGACGAGCAGCATAAGCAGCGCGTAGACCTCATCGAAGGAATTGAGTATGGGAAGTAGGTATCGCGGATATCGGGGTGTTGTGATGGCGAGGAGGTAGCGCAGCGATGGGGGCAGGAGCGATGCGAGTTGCTGCTCGGAAAGGAGTTCGAAGAGCGAGGGCTTGAGGTCGTCTATGCCATGCTGGAGTGCTGGGAGGAACTCCATGTCGGCCTGTGGAAAGGACGGGGAATCCGGGGGATCATGGGGTTGATGATTGTTGTAGCATCATCTGTCGGCCATGGTTGATGCGGCAGGTACGCGCAGCCGAGGCAGGAGCGCTCGGGGCTAGCCGCCTCCTCCGCGTTCACTCGACGCGTGCGAGCGAGCTCCTTCCTACGTCACATGCTTGCATCCCCAGGCGGCGACCGTCACCTCTGTCTTCTAACCATAGCAAATGTAGCAACGGCCATCCCTCCTCCACAATATTCTGTCCTGTCAATATGTATCCCGACGACCCAAGATGTACCGAACTTGCGTATCCCGACTTGGTCAACTTCGGCGTATCTGTGTAAGCTCACCTGGTGCGCCGCATAGTAAACACAACTAACCGCCCCGTGACTTAGCTTCATAGTCGTCGGTATCCTCGTATCGTACCTTCCACAACACTATAAGATCATAGCACGTCGCTCATCGCGTGGTCTCAGCCCCATGTTTGTCCTGCTGGGCACTGTGTCTGGGACGGCCAGCATCGCCAACATCTTGACTCTACCGGAGAGCACAAGGGACATGGGATGCTGCAAAGAAATTGGTAGCTTCCCATGCGCAGCCGCTATGCTCGGCATAGTACAAATCGGTGTGCAGTGGAGTTGTTTCTTCTTCATGTAGGTCCCGATCAACCGTTGAGCGCACTACAGATTCTAACAACCAGCAGTATGCTACTCTTTCTCATCTTCTTCCCTCGAGGCTCCTCACCAGACGTAGAAGAAGGACAGGATACAGACATGCCCACATGGAAAGAAGCAGTGCTCGTTCTGGGTGTGTCGCTCGCCTTCTTCGTCGTTGCATTCATCGGCTCCGTCGTCTTCGTATACGCGCTTCCTTCACACGTTCGCGGATGGGCCAACTTCCTCGGCTTGCTTGCCACGGTCCTCGCTGCAATACAGTACATCCCTCAGATCTTCATGACATGGAGACTGCAAGAAACTGGCAGCTTGTCTATTCCCATGATGTGCATACAAACACCGGGGAGCTTCGTCTTTGCAGCCAGTCTTTATGCGAGGCTGGGACCTGGGGGCTGGAGTGCATGGGGCCTGTTCATCTTTACGGGTATCCTGCAAGGCTTCTTGCTAGTCATGGGCCTCTCTTTTGTCTTGAGAGACAGAAAGGCCCAGAAAAGCCAGCAACTCGACGATGCTAATGGGAGTGATACTGCTGGAGACAGCGAGAGGGCGCCATTATTGCATGGCCAAAGGTAATAGTTGAATCCTTGTTCTCGTTGATATAAAGCTTCATCTCATAATCTTAATGCTTACACATTCACTCTTCTTCGATACTGGTCTTGTACTAAGTGTGCTTCCCTATACATATTGTGTTCAGGAAGAACTGGACGCGCCCAGGGATGGACTCTGACATTCAGGTACTCGCTCCCTTTGCGAGCTATATATGTTGGTCTCGCTACACTCATGGTCAGGATTCCCTACACCCGTCGTCAAGGCAAGATCTGGTAGAACTGTACCAGGTTGAACCGAGGGTACTACACCTGCATCATTATGCAATACCTCGGATCCTAAATTCGTATTCAGTTTCTTCTTGGATCGACACTTGAACGAGCCCAAATACCAACACTACGCAAGAGCCATGGAGCAGACCATATTCACTGGCAAAGCTTGCGTCTCTTTAACCAGCTGTCTAAGAACATGTTGAGCATCTCGACTGTTCTCGTCACTTTCGGGTAGAAGACACAACATCCGTGGCGATATTAACCTTCACGCCAAGCCAGTCTATCGCCCTTAGGGAAGGTATCAATGTCCGCCCCTTGGCAACTTGGCAAAGAACGATCTACTCTCTTGTTACCTTCTTTTCCGGACACAGTACCTGCAAGGCCATGATAAGAGTGGGCCAGGAACGGTGTCGCGCGCACAAATGAGCTGCATATGCCCAGGAGGCCGGAACAGCAAGTGGCGGGGAACATGTGTATATGAGCTCGGCTACCACCTCAAGATATTACTTGCATACTTTTCATAATTGCTACTGGAGCTGGTCAATCGAAACTCCAAGATGAAGGTTTCAAGTGCTATCGTTCTCGCGGGCGCTGCCCAAGCATTTGCTGCTGTGCGACCCCGGCCTTTGGTGTCATCTGGCCCCATCCAGGCTGAGATCAAAACTGAGAAGTAAGATCTCCAAGTCACAAAATTTGACAAAACTGACCATCTCAGGTTGATGAGCAACCTCAAGGCCTTTGACTCCATCGCAAAAGCAAATGGAGGCAATCGTGCTTTCGGTCTCCCAGGTTATGCTGCATCTGTTGACTACATGCTCGCCAAAACCCAGAACACACATTTCAAGACATGGACTCAGGACTTTCCTGCTCTTTTCAACAGAGTTGATTCTATCGAGTTCAGCGTGAGCAACAGTTCCTACCGCGTTATTGGACTTTCATACTCGCCATCCACCACTCCGGAAGGTTTGACGCTGCCGCTTGTCCTGGGTCCTTCAGGAGCTGAAGGTTGCACAAACGAAGCCTACGACAGCTTGGATGTCGAAGGCAAGATCGTCTTGGTACAGCGAGGAGCATGCCCCGATGGCACAACCCTTGCTGGGCGCATGAAGCCTGCCGCTGCCGCCGGCGCTTCTGCCGTAATCATCTACGCAAGCGACACAGCAAATGTTACTGGCGGTACATTATCCAACCCCAACCCTGAATACGTCTCCACTGGCTATATCAACCTCGCCGATGCGGAACCCCTGGTTGCTCGCCTTAAGGCTGGCGAGACCATTGAGGCGTACTTCCAGCAAACCCAAACCGTAGAAACGCGCATTACGCAGAACGTCTTCACCGAGACCAAAGATGGCGACCCAACCAACGTCATCATGCTTGGCGCACATCTCGACAGTGTTCAGGCTGGTGCTGGTATCAACGACGACGGCTCAGGCAGCACGCTGATCCTCGAGATCGCCAAGGCACTGAGGAGATTCGGTGTCAAGAACAAAGTACGCTTCGCATGGTGGGGTGCTGAAGAAAACGGTCTACTTGGATCCAAGTACTACACACAGAATCTGAACGCCACAGAGGCCAACAACATCCTCACATACCTCAACTTTGACATGGTCTCCCGCGGCTACTTTGGTGTGTTCGATGGTGACGGCAGCACGTTCAACCTCACCGGTGCCCCAGGATCAGCTGCCATTGAGAAGCTTTTTGTTGAGCATTTCGAGAAGGAAGGCGTAAATGTCACAGCAGCACGCTTCACTGGTGGAAGTGACTACCAATCCTTTATGAACATCGGCAAACCTGTTGGTGGTCTTCACACCGGAACAGGTGTCGAGCAGGACCCTTGCTACCACCAGGCTTGCGACACCATTGACAACCCCAACCCAGAGACGTTGACCATCAACGCTAAGGCTGCTGCGCACGTACTCTCGATCTTGGCTACCAGGGGTGAGGAAATCATCCCCAAGAGCCCAGTTAACGCAAGCATGATTACTGAGCGCGGTATCATCGGCGTTGAGCCCAGATGGACGCTGCCTGCGGAGGGAGAGATGCACCTATCAACTTGCGGACACGAAATCTAGATGTAAAAACAAAAGAGTACACAAATTAGCAAAGTCAAGATTTGAAACATGATATGAACTTAATGAGCGAACCTCGCATGACTTCTTGCCAAGGTTCTAAGAATTACCATTCCGACCATCTCTAAATTAAGCCCTATTACATTATGAAGGTGACAATGTTTCACATATTACTTCGTCTTCAATCTCAGAACTATGCAGTTCAATCTTTCTAGTTACCTAATGGTCCAAGTATCCTAGAGAAGATATTACTCTACTTCCGCTCAACCTTCCGCTCATGATGGTTCTGCTGACTCGTCTCGTCAATAGTAAGCGCCAGAGCTTGGGTTTTGTTTGCCGTCCTCGTAGCTGCATCTGCCAAAATTGTATCCTCTGTCGAGGGCAGTTGACTTGATGGCAGTGCTTCGTATCGTATGCTCTTTATTGAACTAAGAGTGGAAGTGGTGCTGAGAAGAGCTTGCGTCCAAATGTCTAAGTTCGTCACGTCGCAAGCCTATCGTAGTCCTTCCACACAGATCTCGGTCTCATAGATTTCCATGGGTTGTGTGTCCTCGCAGTGAAGCCAATCGTAGACGTTCCAATATTAATTCTACTGCAACCCACGTGGTAACAGTAGTTTTAACATCCCGTCCTGTGCACATGAAGCGTTGTAAGCCATACCCCTTCATCAACGCAATTAGTGGCTAGATTCACTTCTTGCGAGTGATTGATGCTCCTCAAAGGCTTCCTCTCAACCAGCTAATGCAGCCTGCAATGAAACACTTATTGTCGCTGTAATAGTTCGCTCTGTCCTTTGTACAAGGTAATTCTATTTTTATGATTACTATGTTACAGTTAGCTAAACAAGGTCTTCTCCACTGCTTAGAGTCTCATGTTTGCAACTTTTGAGCGCGAGCTTCGGCAATTTTCCAGAAGATGGAACCATCGTATACTCCTCGGATGTCGTCTCTGTGCATTCGACCATCTTGGGGCCAAAGCAGGATGTACATTGCTATCCCTATCGAGCGTTAATGATTGCAGAATAATTTGTTGGGGTCGTGCGCTATGACCCACATTCTAAGCCTCCAGCAAACCATCCAAAGAAATCGTTTGCGCAACATTGACCTGCCTGTAGGAGGGGGGTACGAAGTCAGTGTATGTCTCGCATGAAGTTTTTACAACAGCAACTTACCCACACACCGTACATAGTTCGCCATGTTAGGTAGTCCTTGCCTTTGGCGTACTTTTCGAAGATTGCATCGAAACGCCGTGTGTCCAGTTCAGCGTCCAAGTCGTACGCGCCAGTAGTACTTCCATGCCGATTGCGATTGACATTATCGAGATAAATGGCGAACAAAGGATGTGGGAGAAAGGATTTCTGTGTGCTGTACGACGAGCATGCAGCCATGGTGACCGCTGCCCATAGGCATAGGGCGATGTTGAAACCGAGTTTGCGGAATCCTATGAATATGTCCCAAGGGTAGATCACTCCATCTTGGTCGGCATCCCAGAAATCGCAGTGCCGTCGGAGTGCACTACGTCGAGTGTCTTTTGCACCTTCAGGCTGACGGCCTTTGTCTAGCATTGGAGTTCCTCTCTGTGTTAAGCTGGAAGAGGGCCATGGGGAAAGGCAGTGCCTACTCTCGTATGGATGGGAAATGGCAATGCCCTCGCCGCCGCCGCCTCCTCCTGGCGTACCGTTGTATATATCGCCAACTCCAGGGAGCCAACTGACATTCTTCAACGTACTGAGATTGTGGTGTACATCTACCAAAGTTTTCTTGAGAATCGGGTTCGATTGGCCGCGGAACCTCCCATCACCATCATCTTTATCGACAACTTCTGCACACTCCAGCCCGCTGGTAGCCAATTCATTGTCCTTAAAATCGAAGGTGGCCTTGGCGGAGAAGGTATCAATATGGATGGTCATCGTGCAATCGGCTTGTATAGCGAATATCGAAGGTCGCGTAAATATGCCTGAAGGTACATGGCTCTTCCTTGTTACTTAACATAATGTGTCGCAGGCACGATGCTTGCTACAAATTACCATTGTCTGACGTACGTCTTGGCACTCAGTTTAGGATACGATACCCGTCCGTTCTTATCATTTAGGGCGGCCCCTGCGTGCATTTGAGGCTGAATCTTGTTTTGCTAGCTGTCCGCGGCCTGCATGATCGCTTGCTCTCCTTGATGGAGACCAGTCGGTAAGGTTGTGTTGTACCCGAGCAATCAAGACAGATTTTCGCGACGTCATCCTGGTCTAGAGGCTCAAGTTTGTAAGTCTGGTGAGGGAGCGTCGCGATGAATTTGAAACTGCCTCAGGGCTCGCTGTACAACAGCGTCGCGGAGTCTTCACAATATGTCGACCCTACATTGCAGCATGCGGGGTAGTTGACGTTCGCAGAGGATTATGAGCAGGGCAGAAGTGAGCTTTGACAGTGTTCAGGTCCAAAGCGTGCGCGATGGCTGGACTACGAATTGACGTGTGTCTGCCTAAGCCCCGCTTCGTAAACCTCAGCGGCCCCACACGCCACCCAGTTGCGCCCGAGGTTGAAACCACTGAACTAAAAAAGCGCGACCTGTCCGCATGGACACACACAAACGGCAATATATGCGTGACAAGAGAATCAAAAGGCATCAAACAGAACAACATGGTTGTGTAGTGTACGTTGACCCAACTCGTTCTAACATGAAGTCTGTCTAACCGCCAATACAGGTAGTGGTTATCACTCCAGATTTTGACTTCTATCAACCTTCTGGTAACCCCGGTTCGAACCCGGGCACGACCTTTTTTGTTCCAATACGATAAAACTTTTTTTTGCAGCGCGCAGCTTGTTTCTTTGCCCTCTCTTGCTGCCACTTTAGCCTCGATTCGGTCGAACAAACATTCGTCTCTCGATAGCACTAGTTCAGTGTGGCGATGCAATAGCGGATCTATTCGTACTAATCGTCGTATGTTATACAATACGAAGGGGTGTCTTCTCCAAGCGAACAACCGTGCTTATCAAATGGAGAAATACCGAGATCTTGCCAATCATCACCCGCAGTCAGACGCATCAGGATATCGCTAGCTGCTTAGAAGAAGTCTTGATTACTGGACGAGTACGAACGAACGCAAGCTTTGCAACTGTAGTACACGAGAAACCACTGGCGTCAAGCCAGCTCACAGCTCACAGATCACCTCGCAAGCGACCTGGCCTTCATCTCCCGCCGACAGTCTGGACATTGTAGTCCTCGCATAGTGTCACGCCCAAGGTGTGTACCTTGCCCTTTGAGCAAAGTTGATGCAGCTCGCTGCTGACTTTCGCAGCCAGTCTTCTTGGCGCTTGTGAACACAGCCTGGACGCGACTTCGTTGGCGTCTGAGGTAGACCTTGCCATATCTCAGCTTCACTGCACCCGCAGACGCATCAGAGCGCTGATCTTCCAGGACATCCTGCCATTCGCGCATTGGCCGTCTCTTCGGTACGGTTACGCCGATCACATATTGGGGATCCTCGAAAGGGTTCGATGGTATCTGGGAATGATTGAAAGTAAGGGTCGATAGTCCCTGGGGACGATAATGTGACGTCGGAAGATTGGATGCAGGGTTTGATGGTGCCTCGGGTCGATGATGTGATGTAGGATGACCTGAAACTCTGTCGAATGGACCCGACGGCATGTAAACTCCGGAATCTATTTCAGAACAGATGTAGTACCGTCGCCTACGTGGCGTTTCGGTTGACGTCCTCGAAGGAGGCAGTGGATAGGCGAAGCTATCAGTGGCAGCTCGGATTCTAGACCTCCACGTGGAAGGATGGGACGACTGGATTTGATTATCGTCCACAGTACATGATTCCATTGTATCCGGGACCTCGTCATGAAGAAAGCATTTTATCGAATCCCTCATACTGGCAGAGCGAGCACGTCGGGTTATGTACTATATGATGGTGAGTTCGAAGGAACTTGCGGTTCGAGCGAGAGGTCTGGTCCTGTCAGCAGTAGGACTGCGAGCTTCATCATGAGAACTCACGAAGTATTGATGCGACAGAGTAATACTGATAAGGCAGTAAATTGGTGTGGTGAATTAACGTGATGATGGGGCGGTGGAAGTAGGCTGGTAGAAGTCTGGAGAAGGTCCGCTCTGTACTGCTGCATCGCAACAGAACGTGAGGTGCAACTTCCTCTACCATCATGTAGGTATAAAAAACACCAAAAGCGAGCCAAGACCACGGAAATTTAGCCTTGGATATCCTAACAGCAGGAGAGGACTCGTGTGTAAAACATCATATCAAGTCCTCATGCTCTTCTTCTTCATCTTCGCCGCTCCAGTCCAGCTTCATCAGAAGACGATCAATACCACCTACTCTCAACGGTTCGTAGGCTCCTTCCTCCATCGTCGCTCCAGTTTCTGTACCTGGCGCAGAAGCTCCGATCCTCTCACTGTCAATCTCACGCAGCCGCTCTACAAGTGCTTTAAGATCGCTGTCCAGCCTTCTCCTCGCACGATCCATCTCCAGACTGACCTCACTCTCTTCTTTCTTGTAATTCTGCGAGTAATCTTCTATGCCTTCATCTTCTTCGAGATCCAGATTTTGCTGTATCTTTGTGAGACGTGTGATGTATGCCACTAGCTCGTCGACGTGGGTGCATAGTGTACGCAGCGCCTTTGTGAATGGCTGGTCAGTAAGGAGAAGAGAGTATGCGACCGAAGACAGAAAGCGGCGATGTGCTGAAGCTAGCGCTTCTGGATCATGCTGCTTCTGTAGATCCCCTTCTGTCACGGACTCGCGGAAGCTAATTGTGTTTGTACGGTCGAAGGCTGCTGTTACTGTTTCCGTTGACGAAGATCCTTGGGGAACAGTGACCCATGCGATAAAATGGCTAAAGGTTTGCTGTATGACTGCTCCGTGAAAGTAAGCTTCGCTCTCTGCAAAGAAAAAGATAGCGGCTGCGCAGGTCGCCCAGATCTTCCGCATGTCCTGTGCTCGCTTCGTAGTGCGTTGTCGACGTCGCTTGAGCATTGCTTTACCGTGCGCGGAGTTGCTGTATTGATACCCGGGCGGGCAAGGATGATCCCTTCGTATCGAGCTGTATCGCCAAAGCTCAGCTAGATGTAGATGGGCTCTTCGGACAGCAAGTAGGGAAGCATTGATGGATGAATAAACATCAAGATCTGCCTTCGTTATGAACAGGTCAAGAGGTGAGCGTAAATCCATCGTCAAAGACGTTGGTACTGATAGCAGTAGGTCGTCAAAGGACATGTTGGCAAGCTGTGGAAGCATCGAGTCCGCATCCTTGGCGCGCCCTGGTGTCCCCGGACGGTTGTTAGACGTGTTGCTGGTGCTGAGATGTAAGAGTTGAGTTGCGACATCCAGAATGTCGTCCGTGTGTTCGTCTTCGCTAGATAGGGTTGAGAGAATAGAGAACGAACGTGCGAGGACCTGATTGATCTCCGCTTCTTTGATGATGACGCCCCTGACGGATTGGCCAGGCTTGTTGATTTGTGAGCCTTTGTGCCGGGACGAGATCTTGCCATCTGCCTCTGCGATCAGTGTCAAGGCAAACTCTCCTCTTCCGATCAGAAAGAACTGATGTAGCACCGTCAGTGTCTCGACAATTCTCTCGCGCGGTAAAAGATGCTGCAGAAGGTTTCGAGATAGTGAGAGACGGATGTTCGCAATTGCCTCGGAAAGCATGGCTGTTGATACTGGTGCGCTCACTCGAGAGAGTTGTTGAACATGCTTGGGCAACAGATCAAGCTCTGAAACTGAGTTCGATGCGTCCAACACCTTCACAGCCGACGGCAACGAGCGAATCTGGTTGAGCGATTTACCAACAAAGAGAATAGAAAGAGCCGTCTGCCTTGTGACAAATTTGGGTAGTAGCTTGTTCTGTAGAACAAAAGTTTGCTCGTCCGCGTCTTCGTCGTCTTGCTGAATAAAGAAGTCCGAGCGGCCAAACGATGGGAGTCGGCCATATAGCAACCAGGTGGATAGCTGTCGCAGCCACGATGTCTCTGCAACCTTGCTCAAACCTCGAGCGGCCTCTTCGATATCCGGGTAGCCTGTTTGGGCTTCACTCCGCAGCTTATCGATGACAGCAGCTCCAGAGGCAGCCTGTCCGATCATCTTCTCGAACTTTGCAGGAACATCCGATGGTAACATGTAGTTGCTGATGTCCCGCAGCCATTCCATGACTCTAGTCCATTCGGAGAACTCACTCACGACCCCAGCTAAAGGTACGATGTTGTACGCGCCCACGATGGAAGCATCTTGTTTCAGAATACGACTCTCGACTTCCAGCACTTTGCGTTGGAACCGTTCGAGGTGGTAAGAAGTAATCGAAGTAGCAACTGCCCTACAGATGACTGAAGGGTGAGACGCGGCAATTCTGGCGACATGATCGCGTGTACTTCGATGCAGACGCGACAGATGGCCGATGGAAGACAGCAACTCTGCTTCGGGCGGAGAGAGTAGACGATGTGCGGTTGCTGTCACGTGGTCCGGGGCATCGAAGAGCGCAGACGGGTGCCCGGAGAGCGAGAGGAGGATTTCGTGGAGCATGGTCGTGGCGCTGATAGATCGCTGGATGCGCGGAACTGCTTCTTCCGTGCCGCCAGTCGCTCGAAAAACACAATAAGCAAGCTCAAGAGCTCGAAGCGACACATTGAACGCGTCGCGCTACGCGCATTACTCGATGTGGATGAATGAGTGGGTTCCAAGGTTGATCGTTAACAAGTCCCCGCGCTAGCGACAGGCTCACGCCCGGCACAGTCGACGGCGATGACCCAAGTCTCCCACAGACAACACCGCGCCTTGCATCTACATACTGACTGCACGCCAACGTTTGCCGTCATTTCTCAAATGAAAAACGCATTAATAACGCATTGGCAGTCTCTTGAGAGATAACCTGCCAGATGCTTCCTGACCCCAGCGCATGCATTTGTCACGATCGAGCCGCATCGCATCTCGGATTCCGCTCTTTGAACATAAGACAGGCAGTCTTACCACACTAACCCATACATTTGTTGGTTAGAGACGACGCGAACCGGCGCCGTTGTGCAAAAGTAGGGCACCGCTCGCTAATGGAACACGCCCAGCATCTCGTAACGAGCTACGCTCAAGCAAACAAGGACCTCGCCTTTTCGATCAAGTCAAGGCTATCCTATAGCTCTGCTAATGGCTCTGTGAAGCTGTTGTGCAATGGTAGCATTCTTGTCACAAGTGCATCGACAGAACTAGAGGGCAATGCCCTCCAAGAAGAAAGGCAGCTTGTGTACGTTCATGGGCAAGCCACATCTCCTCTTGCATCAAACTACGTTTGAATCATCACATCGCATCACGAGAGCTTTCCAGACACGAAGCTCACTCCTGATAGGCTGCATCTCCACGGGTACAACGAGGCGACGTTATGCTACACCCGTTTGGTGCGAGTACCATGAGTGTGACAACTTACTGGTATAGACAATCACCGTCAGGATGCGCTAGGAAGTCCTCTATCTGAACTCTCACTCATTCTTCCCTGTTCGCCCGAATATCTCTTCTTGATCAACCAGCAATATGAACGCCCTCGATTTTCTAGTCGACTTCGCAACTCTTGTGAGCACTTCGGAAGCCTTGAGACCAGGCTATGATGGAAATAACATCGATCATAACATCGATCCAATGCGCAGTAAAATGGACTTGGCTCCAGAGCGGGGTGCCCGTCTCATAGAGAAATTACTCCCCATCAACGGAGAGCGGCCGGTCAATACAACTCAATTTCGGTCCAACATGGCGCCATCCTTGTCGCAAAGTACCTTCTCAGCCTATGTGGTCGACCGACCTAGCTCAAACACCCATCGTCATGATCCGTACGAAGAATTCCTTGCGGTTCCCTCAAACCCTCACATGAGTCAACCTTTCGACCAGTTCCTTCGTCAAAACCCAGGGCTCGGTCTTTCTTTTGTGACTGACAACGACATGAGCTACCCTGCTTGCGAGTGTGAGAGGTTTACCCAGTGGATTCCGAATTATGAGACGGGCTATTCGCTGCCGACAAAGCCAGTATCGTGGAACCATGTTCAGCCATATCAACAGCCACCGGATCATGATATGCGATTCCTAGAAACACAGTTCGTACCCCTTGTGGGAGAAACTCGAGTCCAGTCATCGCAGTGTATGGACGCAGCGTGCCATTGCCAATACACTCCGCCACATCAACAACCTGTGAGCAACGATTACGCACCGACATTTCCAAGACTTGTCTGGGGATCGCATACATCGATATATGATAGGAAATGTTGGAAAGAAGACGATGAGTGGACGTGGAAATGCTAGGGATTATACCGAAGTGAACCGGATGTAGTGCGTGCATGTGTACTAAGAGGTAGTGCAGATATCGATACAGACTTAGATTGCGCATAGCCCGCGACTGGTGGCGTTACTTAAGTTGACTATATACAATGTGACCAATGCCTTCTAAAGATACTTTGAAGAAGCGGGAGTCTCCCCGAAGCAGCCAATTTCCTCTGACTGTAAGTTGCAACTGAGAGCGCGATGTGAAATGTGGCTTTGGGCTCCGCCCGCGCACTCGTGGATCTAAACAGAATGTTACGCGAGGACTCAATATGAGGACAGGATCTTGTGCATGTCGTGTTGCACACAAGTTGATACCCCGCCTTCTACAAATTCTCTATCAACAGACAAGCTACATCCACTTCTTCTTGTCATGGCGGACAATCACATCATCCTCGATGTCTCCGGTCGCAAATTTCGCACTTCAAAATCCGTTCTTTCAGTCTCGCCTTACTTTGAAAGTCTACTCACACGATGGGAAGACTGTGCAGACTTGCAGGCCGACGGCTCCTGTTACGTCGACGCGGATGCCGATACCTTCGAGCATATCCTAAACTTCATGCGCCGACCCTCGAGATTTCCTCTCTACTGGAATAAGAAAGACGGCTTTGACTATGCGCTCTACTGTCGGGTAGAAGCAGAAGCGGATTATTTCATGTTGGAGGGACTGCGGGATTGGATCAGACAAGCCAAGTACCTTCAGGCAGTATCAACAACTCTACACAAATACAGCGCAACAGATGACCAAAGATTTGACGGCGATGTCATTGTCGAGAAATACGTCGTCAGGAAGGCTGCTGTTGTTCTTTGTCCTGCAGGGATCCATGGAAACCGCAGGAATTGCCCATTGAAAGAGATGTGCTCAAAACTAATAGAGGCCAACGGATTGCAGATGAGTGGTCCAGAGGATGAGCTTATTGTGGCTGTTACAAGTTTTCATTTCAACAACGCGATCCTGGTTAACAATACTCCCTAAGCCGTCACCGGGCTTCAGGTGGGGTGATGCTTTACCCGAAAGAACGTACAGCATCGTTGATAGTCACTTCTGGAAGATCTCATATTTCTACTTTTGTCAGTATTTGGTGTTCATTACTTCTCTACTATCCTGTTAGTCCATCCAGGGTGTAATTACTCACATCGGAATCGAGCTTTCATGATGACGTCGACAAGTCGATCACCACAAGAAACGTTTAGCCACCATCGCCTTCTCCAGCATTGAAACAAGGTGCAAAAGATTACCAGTCATTCTTTACTTTACGGTATAACAGTGCAGACTATTGTATTCTGTAGATCCACCCGGAAGTAGTCTTTCCCGGGTATGATGATGTGTAAGCGCCACATGTTAGCGTCAACGATATCCATTGCTACTTGAACGACCAAGTACCTGCATATTCGCTCTACACCCATATCTACAAAAAAGACAAGAGCCCATACCCAATTACAGACTCATCCATCAACATGGCGACCCAGTCAGCGATCAACTGGCCGCAACACTTCCTCCCTGGCACGACAGACAACTTTGTCTCAAACGAACGCATCGTGAAAGATCTAACCAGCACCCAAATCTGGGCCCTGTTAGCCAATATCTCGAAATGGAAGTCTTACTACAAGAACTGCGCTCAGATAACGCCTCCGTCATCGGACAGCACCTTCCTGCACGAAGATGACGTTTTCAAATTCAGTACTTTCGGTTTCCCACCGCTGACTTGCACGGTCCAGGAGTCGGAGCCTCCAGAGAGTAATGGGCGTGCTGGAAGGTTGGCATGGAGCTCGAAGACATCGGATGGGCTGGAAATCTATCATGCGTGGGTTGTGGAGGACCTGGAGGGACAGAGAGTGAGAATCCTGACGCAGGAGAGTCAAATTGGACAAGTGTTCAAGGAGTGGGAGGTACAGAAGCCGAACAAGATGTTGTTGGGACATCAGGATTGGTTGGATGGTCTCATCACCGCAGCGAGCGGAAAGCAGGTTGAAGATACCAACTTGGAGGCAGTAAACTTCCCTGTCAGACAATTAGATGCTTAGCTCCAGGTCATGAGCAACAATAAACCGATTCATCGTTACAAGAGCCATATGGGACTATAGCATGAAGTTTTCAAAATATTATTAGCAGTACACGAATCCTCTATCATCGTTCCAATTCCGCATCCACGAGGTCATATCCCGTCGTAGTTATCAATACCCATATTCGCGTCCTGACGCCGGTCATGGCAAAAGGAGATGAACGAAGGTCTGAGAAAAAACATGCAGACCCGAAAGTGATGTCACACCCAAGACAAGAAGAAAGGACTAAGAGTCCAGTGAAAGAAAAGGCTGGGAGTACACTGCCTCCCAAGAAAAGCGACCTTGTGGTCCACTCAAATCGTTGTGGTACAAGATGTCGCGATATATACTGCTGCTGAGGGGGAAAAGGGTGAAATGGTGTGCTGTGATGAGAACAGTACATGTAGTGACCGAGTGAAACACTTCATAGAGTTATCCGACAATGCTCCAACGTCAACTCTTGATCGTCGTAGAGCAGATCCCGCAACTGAAATTGTTTGTAACGCCGAACATTCAACATCACGCCTTGATCATGCCGTGTAGTAGTTGTTGGAGCTAGCCGAAGCAACTATAGAAGACACTTAGGCTGTCGCAACCTTAGCCCAAGTCGTAGCTGTGTGGGCTGGGGACGAGCGAGGAGCGTTGTTGTTGCTCGTGGACCAAGTCTTGGGTGCAGACGGACGGGAAGTAGTGTTGTTGCTGCTGTTATAAGAACGGTCTGCCTGACTCTGTTGCGACGGCTTGCGCGGGCGATCCTTCGTACTGTTGGCAGAAGTGGTGCTTGGAGGACCAGTCGTTTTGGGCTTAGGCTGGCGGGTGAGTTTAGGGCCATAGTGTTTCCTTTGTACCGACTTGATCACCGGCTCGCGCATGGTAACAAGGCGCACAACGACATCAAACTTTGTCTTGTTTTGTGCAGTCTTCTCGATGTCGAAAGCCTCTAGTCGACGGATCGTGAAAGGGTTTTCGAACTTCTTGTACCTTGGTTGCTGCTCGTCTCTAGGCGCGGCCTTGGGTGGTTGGTTGGCAGCGAGATGAGGGACCTTGGACAACTTGACCGTAGGCAGCGAGCCGAATTCTCTATCTTCGAATAGTGCCTCAGCGCCGTTGCGGGTGACCACGTCCTTTCCACGATCATCTGCAAAGGTCTTCGTCTGGGACATACTAGGCAAGGACACAGTGGCGGGACCAGTACCTGCTCTGACGTCAAGAGAAGCCTTTGACAAGGCAGCCGGGGCGACTGCACCTTGCTGTGGGACAGCGACAGGCAGCATTGGTGATGTTCCCGGAAGGGTTGCGGGACGGTTGGAGCCTGGCTTGTCAAGGAGTTTGTTAAACCGAGCTTGCCATTCCGGGTTCATTGCAAGAGGTCTGGCACCTAGAGCCTGGCCACGCGAGGGCAAGTTCACATGGGAAGCAGCAGCCGGTCCGCTACCTGACGCCGACGGAGGGAGTCGTACAACAGGCGACGGCTTCGGGAGCCTTACCAACGGGTGGCCGGCTTCGCTGCCGAAAACAGGGTGTGTCTCTGTCTCCGGAGGCGGTGGAGGAGAATCAGCCTTACTTGATGCAAACGTTGATGATGACGGCGTCGCCTCGGTCGAGATCTCAGTCGGGCGAGGGAAGAAGCGAGATGCACGAGGGCCAGTAGCCTGCTGTAGAGAACCTTGACCTAAACCTTGCTGAGGCGACGAGCCGTCAATCACAGGCTTTGTGGTGTCGTCCTTTTTCAACGCCTCGGCAAGAGTCATGTCGGCAGCGACTTTGTCATGCAGCGTTACCTGTGCTTGACCCCGCTGGTCCTTGTATGTCTCTCGAAGTTCTGGGCGGAAGTCACCATGGCGCTCTCGATCCTGGTGGTTCTTTGCCGCAAGTTCGGCATCATCGCGTTCGATAAGGTCTCCAAATGTATCCCAACCACCGCCAGCAATGGTCCTAGAAGGTCTAGCCGCTCTAGCCGCTGCTGCCTGTTGCTGCTGTTGTGCACGCGATGGTCGCTGAGAGTACATCTGTTGCGACGGAGGCATCTGCCTTCCTGGCTGTGCCGGTAGAGCCTGAGGGGCCAAGCTTGTGCCAATGGGAACTGTCGAGGCAGGTGGCTGGACAGGAAGTTGCTGCTGGGCACCAGAGCGGGACTGACCTCGGTAATCAGCGTCGAAGGTACCGTTACCAAGAGCTCGATCTTGCGTTTTCGGGGGACCCCAAACCTGCGAAGTCCAAGGTCTAGGTTGAGGCGCTGTGGAAGACGCCTGCGACCATGCTGGAGGTGCCTGTGGCCTAGGCCCAGAAGGGATAGCGCCGTCCGATTGGTGAGCGATCGTCTGAGATTGTTCAGTTGCTAGCCTGGACTTTTCGTTGTCACGCGTGAAGGAGTCAAACGGCTGTGCCGATTGCTGATCGAGTGACGACGCTGCAGCCGCCGGCGAGGAATTTGCTGCGTGGGATGCCGGCCCAGAAACCTGGGCATGCTCGGTCTGAGGCGACTTCTTCACAGGGTGAGGCTGGTGGACCTTCATCATACCATACTGTGTGACCTCACCATCGGCAGTCGGGACAGGTGGCTTTGGCGGTGATTGCACGGGGGCAGGAGCAGCCTTGCCTTTCTGCGGGGACTGCTCTGGGCGTGTAGGTGACTGGTCCTTGTTCTTGGCCTTCGACTCAGGCGGTCCCATAGCGGCCAGCTTCTTGGCAAGTCGCTCTTTCCTCTCTGCCTCTGCACGTTGCTCGGCTTCACGATCTTGCTGCTTCTTGAGACGAGCACGCTCGATTTTCTCGGCCATGAGGCGTTTCTGTACCTCGACAGGGTTTTCTGCTGGCGGTGCTGGAACAGGCGTTGGTGCATCTTGGACAGCTGGTGAGGTTACTGATCCGTAGGGAGAAGCCGGGTGAGCTTGGGCAACGTTTGGGGACCTCATTTGCTGGAAGGGAGAGTGTCTGGAAGTTGCAGGGTCCGAAGAAGACGGGTCGAAGCCGTTGATCGAGTGTGATTCACGTCGTTCTGTGCTCATAGGGCCAGTAGGCATATCTGTTCCTCTTGGGTCCATTGACATGCGCCTCGGCATTGTTCCACTGACGTTGGACGAGTTCCTCCTCCTGCCCCAAGTAGGACCATCTGCGCTTGCTCTTGATGTCTGGAACGCTGCTGACGGCTCTGCTGGACCACCATCGTGAGACGGCCTCTGCAGCACGGCAGACGGCTGTTGTCGGTAGCTACCACTATCACGTCCCGAACTCCGCCTCATATCATTATGTACAGGCTCATAGCGACCACTCTGTGAATTGTACAGCTCCCGGCCGTCTCGATTGTCCCAACTGCCACTTTCGTTGCGCCAGTTGCGGTTGAAGTCATCGGGGGCAATTTCCTTCGCGGGTGGGGGCATGGAATCGTAGCCATAAGAGTCTCGTTGCGAGTAGCGCTGCGGAGGTGCTTGCTGTACTGGAGGGTTGACCTGAATCGGCGATACTTTCTCGACTGGAGGCAAGGGCGCCCATGGTGACTTCTTCTCTGTGGCTGATGGCTTGGCCACCAGGGTTGGTCTTTCCGGCTGTCCCTTCAGGACGAGACTTGATTTTCCAGTAGTCGGCTGCGCGTGTGCGCCGGGCTTCAGGATAGTTTTGGTACCGCCGGTGACGCTTGGTTTGGGCGTGTTCGTAGTAGGCGTTGGTGATGTAGTGGGCTTGGGTGTCTCGGCAGGCGTCTCTGGCTTGAGTATAGTCTTTGGTTCCTCAGCAGGTGGTGGCTGCGTCTCTTGTGGCACTGCAACTGAGGACTTGGTTCCATCCATCCACTGCACTGCTTCCGGGGTCCAGTCTTCCTCATCGTCGTCAATGTCAGCCCACTTGGCCTCTTTGCCCCCTTCGTCGGCCTGTAAGCGTGTTGCAAGATGAATGCCGTACTGTTGCTTGAGTTCGTCGTCCGTATACGTCTTGGGCGGGGGAGCTGGGACCGGCTGGTTCTTATTCCAAACCTTGCTCGCATCTGGACCTGCGCCTGCACCATTGGTCTGTCCCAGCGCACGCGGGGTGTTGCCAGCACCAGATTTGGCTACGAGGCGGGGCTTCGCGGTGAGGACTGACGTCTTGGGCGGGGCTGCTGGGGCTGCCTTCTCGCCAGGTCGCGCAGCAGGTGTTGAGGGGACTGTCTTGGCTAGAAAGCTTTTGGTTACGGATACTGACTTGAACGGTTGCTTCTTCGCGGTCGAGTTGGTCCGCACATGAGTCCCATCCCGCTTCGACTGGTCTACGCTTCCAGGACGGCTAATGTCGGTATCTGAGCCACCACTCGCGTCTGCCACAGCCTGCGACTCGGCCGCCAGATGTTCGCTGGATAGGCCGTTGAGGTGGGGCTGTCTGGACTCTTGCCGTGATGCATCTGGCTGCTTGCTCTCGCCCTGTTACTGTTAGGGCCGCGTCGAAACTCGGCATAATCTCTACTCACAGCTGCCGCATGTCCCTGGGTCTTGTCTGACACGTGTGCACTATCAGCCGAGGGTGCATCTGCGCCATTCAAAATGGGTTTGGTAGAAGACGCTTCTGATGTGGTCGTTTTGGTAGTCGCTGTGCCCGAGGGCGGTTCGCCGTTAACGGCGGGGGTGTTGGTAGTTGACGCAGAGTCGTCGATGGGCGCAGAACGACCCACCGACTGTGCTTCCTTTACCACATCGTTGGCAACCTGCTCTGCCATAACAGTTTCCGGAACTGAAGTGGCGCAAGACCCAATGTCAGAAAGCTGTCCTTGATCTGATCCAAAGAAAGACGTTGGCGTAAGCGGCGTCGACTGCTGCGAGTCGAGCCCGGCCGGACGCCCGACATCGTCGACATGCGACATGAGGGCTAAAGAAAAGTTGGGGATAATCACCTAATGTCAGATGCTACAAGTCGCCACGGATGTCAAGTCGGCGCTTCCGCAGAGTTGCGTTCTGCAAGTTGCTGAGGTGACGCGGCGAGTGCGGAGGTTTCGGAGTGTTTCGCTGGAGGATGCGCGGGCTGGAGGCAGTCGCGGACACGTGCTGGGTCGCGCTGATTCACCGAACGGCGTGGAGTCGCGCTCGGGAGGGGTGACTGGGTACAAAGGGCCCTTTCGTGGTGGGGCGGATCGCGGGTGTGGATGGGGTTTATAGGAGGTTGAGGCGGGTAGCTTGAGTAGCCACGATGGTGAGAGGCGCAAGTCTTGGCACGGGCTGGGGCCTTGTATATATGGAGTCTGCGTGCTGTGGAACCTATATCTCACACTGCTGCCGCGGCACCTTTGCATCACACATGGGGAGCGGACTCATGAGTCGACAGAATTCTGACGGCGATGCACGTCTAGGTACGGGAAGCTGATGACACATGCTCATGGCATGCACGTGCGGTGCTTCAACGTCCATCAGGTTGAAGGTGTTGCAACAAGTCCTGTTACATATTCCATAGCATCGCAGATCATACACCACCTTTTCCCCGTTCCAGATGACCATGTCGGCGTAGCGAGAGGTGTACGAGGCTCCGCCACTGCACACGTGGATATGTTGAAACAGAAGGAAACAGTCATTTGCACGATAGGAGAAGAGACGGTCTTGGCTAGAGGCTTGATTCACCAACTACACTTTACATATACACATCTTGTCCATTCGCTCGTGGCGACACAGCGCATCCAGAGGACCCGCTTAGTGCTCGTTGTTCTTGTGGTGGCCTGCAGGTGGTGAGTCTCATCATCTCATCAGCGCATCTTATTCGACTTACGGAGATGGAAGTAGTAGTTCTGTGCGTAGCCGAGCGCAATCAGGAAGCCAATGACGTGGACGAGAGCTGTACAGGGTCAGTCTGGTGTTCTCACGCGCATGTCGCATGTTCAAGGACAATGCTCTTGTCATTCCCTCTCCGGCCGGGTGTACTCACGCCTTCCTGATGGGTTCTTGCCCATGTACTTCTTCTGGTAGCGTCCGAGAAGACCCTTGGCCTCGGGCTCGGGAGCTGGGCCACGGGGCAGCTTCTCGTAGAAGCTCACGACCTTCTGCATGCGGACAGCATTGGGGGAGGAGCCGATAGCCTATTTTGCAAATCAGCCCAGATCCAAAATCGCCACGGTGAGAGTTCTGGAATTGCGATTGGGTCTGCAGTTGGGGAGTTGCGGTCGTGAATGCGTGCGTTTGTGGTGGGCCGGCGGTTGCGCGAATGCAATTGCGGGGGTTCCAGGGCGTCCTAGGCGATGGTTTGGAAGGCTCTTACATTG
Source organism: Alternaria postmessia (assembly GCF_024291825.1). Lineage (NCBI taxonomy): Eukaryota > Fungi > Ascomycota > Dothideomycetes > Pleosporales > Pleosporaceae > Alternaria > Alternaria postmessia. The sequence goes on from NW_026260125.1 coordinate 74,217, forward strand.
GGAGAAGCAATCTGGGGAGGATGGTCAGTTCCGTGGGCGATTGGAGGGGTGCTTAGAAGGGCGTACCTTGGGGGGGATGAGGGTCGAGAGACCGCGCTTTTGCATGAAGCTCATCTTGACGGCTACCGCTCAGTCAGCATCAATTGCACGCTCTCCGCGTAGTGGGTCGCTTCGGACGACGTACCAGGGCGGGCAAGACGATGGAGTGGAGATGGAGGGCGTGCGGTCGGTGGTGAGGTTCGAGGAAGAAAGCTGCACGACGGATTATGCCGGCGCCTTCGCCAAGCAACCACCCCAGCTTCATCCCGTCGACATGACCGACATTCACGATTCCCGCCCGCCACCCCGACGACACAACCACCATGTCTGCCCTACCAAGGTCAATTGCATCGCGCGTCCTCGCCCCTGCCCTGCGGCCCTCTGCGACGAGGGCCATGGCCCCGTCGTTCCGCACATATGCGACCAACGAGCCCACTCCCCACGGCCACAAGACGAGCTCTGAGGATGCGCCCGCCGTCAAGCTCAACAGCGACTCGACCCAGATCCGCGAAGAGTCCGCCGCCGAGGGCATGAGGCACCAGCCAGACTACAATGTCGCCATCGACTACCGGACCTCGTGCGTCAACCCGCGACTAGAATAACCACGGGAGCATATGGCTAATATGTCCCCAGCAACTTCTCCCCCGTCCCCAAGCGTGTCATGGATGGAAGCGAGCCCGGTGAGAGTGTCGCCGCTGCCGTTCTCTCCGGCGCTCCCACCGACCTCCAGGCGCGTACTGTCCGGTACGGCAACCCCCGCATCCGACGCCGCCCCCCGTACTGACTTCTTGCAGCATCTACAAGCCCACCAAGACAGCCACACAATCCGGCGACTGGAACGCCTCACACTGGCTGATGGACTGGGACGTCCTCCCCAAGGGCCACCGATGGGAGAACCCGCTCATGGGCTGGCAGTCGTCGGCCGACTTCATGAACGGCCACCGGATACAGTTCAAATCCAAGGAGGATGCCATCAAGTTTGCTAACAAGCAGGGCTACGAGTACTTTGTCCAGGAGCCCAACAAGCGGAAGACCACCCCCAAGGCCTATGCCAACTTGTTTACTCACCAGCCCAAGAAGCTCAAGGTCGTTCTCACCAAATAAGAGTTCAAGAGTTGGTTTTGGCAGACGTGGAATAGCATGTGTACATACTGCATTGATTTAGATTTTCAATATCTTTCCTCCTGGATCCTTCTGTTGTGATTCTGATATTCCAGCGTCCCTGCATATCGCCCGGCCACTGCAATACTACCCCTCTTGGAGCGTTTGCATCTTCCGTATTCCTCATTCACGGCGAGTTCATCGACCGCCAATGCTTGGAGCTGACTCTCATATATTTTTTTCTCCCGTAGTCCCTTTTGCTCCTTCGTCAATCTCCTCCTTATCATTGAACTGAACCTCGCCGCTATGCCTCCTCTTTCACTAAAGGTGAAGAGCAGTCTCTCGAGACTGCCCTTCACCATGGCGCTAACACAAGAAAGAGCTGTATACAAAATTTCTGACTTGACCGTGGTCGTTGAAGAATCACCACATTCGCAATCACTGTAAGCATGTCGCATGGCTTCGCAATGCCTTTTGCTAATGGCCATAGCCATATTGGACTGCAACGTAGTCACCAAGGCGATTCACAACATCCTCACCAAATGGGCCGAGGCGCGTTAGTAATGCCCCTGTACGAACTGCATGAGAGACGTACTGACTTTGTACACCGGTCTTTAGATACGACACCACCTACGTCTGTAATGAAAAGGACTCGGCGGCGGCTGTAGCCATTGCAATGCACTCTGCTAAGGCGGCAGAGGCAGCCGTAAGTATTTGACTATCTCCTAGATCGACTATCATACTGACCAATCAAAGAAAGTCGCTGCCGTTAAGGCTGCTGAGGCTGCCGAAGCCAAGCTGGTTAGGAGTAAGAAATCTCGTGGCATTCTGGCCGCGCGAAAGGCCGCCAGGGAGCAAGCCGCCGCGCAGACGGATACATACGCGTCTGAGGGCGACTCTGACACTACGGAAAAGCCCTGAAAACCTCCGCTCGCCATATCGACACACGCACGTAGTCGTCCCTCGGGCCGTAGTATCCGTCTGGCGGCGCAATTATAATGGCCTCTTGCTTTGAAAAAGTACTTGAAGATAGCCAGGCTCAGTTATGAAAAGAATGAAAGATCATGAATTCGTTACTATGTACATCTGTCTCTGTTTACTCTGATATGTTCAACATCCTATTACTCAGACAAGTTCAACATCCTATCAGCCCTCTTGACCCTCTTCGCCTTCAATGCAGCTGCTGCCCTTATTGCCGTCTTGGTAGGGTCAAGGAACTTGGCTGCCATCTTCTGCACGCCCGTAGTCAGGTTGGGATGCTCGCCGTCCGAATCGGCATCCTTGACTGGATCGAAGCCGCTAAAGTTGTCTACAAAGTACACCGGACTCTTCGTGGTGCTCTTCTTCGGCGCGTAGGTGGCTATGGCAGTGTTGAGGTCCTTGATTCCTTTTACGGCAGACGCAGCCCACTTCGCTGGGTCCAGAGGCAGTAGGTTAGAGAAGACGATCTGCATATTGGGGTTCTTCTTGCGCATTTGTCCGATTAAGATGTCGTACGAGGCAAGAATGTCGTCGACAGACCTCTTTCCGATGATGACGTCGTTGGTACCGAGGAGCATGATAATGACATCCGGGGGGTTTTGGTTGAGCCAGACAGTAAGGTTACCCTTTGCTACGAATTCCGCGGCCTGTTTTCCAGGGTGGCCTTCGTGGTCTTGATCGATGTCGGTACCAGCGCAACTGCTCTTCTGACTACCAACGAAGTCGAAGTTCGTAACACCACCAGCTCTAAGACTAGTCTGGAGATTGGCGCGCCAGCATCGCTTTGGTAGGGTTAGCAGGCGTAAGGGTTGAGTGAAGAAAGCGAAGGACGTACCGAAACAATGGAAGCGCCAAAGGGCATGACCTTTACTTTACTCTGTGCGCAGACTTCGCCGGCGATGGCGAGGAGCCCGAGGGCGAGAGTGGAGAACTTGACCATCTTGTATATGGGTGATGTATAGAAGTGGTGAAGTGGTGGAGTAGTTGTATCGCAGTCGTTCGGCGAGTAATCCTGTAATTAAGAAAAGGAACTCGAGAGGCCCAAGTTCGCAGTATCAGGTAATGATAGCGGCGTGCAATGAATCCTCGGTGGCGAACTCCGTGCGCGTGAGAAGTCCTCGTCCGTTTTTCCGTTTGTTATCGCGCTACCAGGTAAGGTATGAATTGGAAGGCGGCAGGAGTCTTGCGTGACACCGGAAGTAATGTAGACGTATATAACAGTCACCGAACTCGAGAGGTCCGTGTGAATATTCCCGTAAACGAGTATATAAATATACTGAAAAAGGAAGTGAGTCAGGAGACCAATCAATATAAGTTTACAAGATTCGAGGTACTAGTAGTAGCAGTAGTTGCTGTAGAACCTTGATCGATGCTTGCTTGTAATATCGAAATCCTGGGGAAATGGACCTACACCTTATATCCAATTCCCAGACGCAGTGTGGTGCACGCTAGATGTGATCAGACGACTGATGGCGGAGTAGCCAGCCGAAGACTGACCACTGTTTCTAGGCCTAAGCCCCTCACTCCACACCCGCCGTCATCCATTGTGATCGTAGACTAGAGCAGAGATTCAGTGACGGTGTGCGGCGTACGATGTCTTAGTCGCCGTAGCAGGAGGAAGCGGCTGTGCCTGGCTGGAGCAGGGCTGGCTGTGTGATCCCTGTCAAGGCCCTTTTGGGAATAGAGTAGTTGAAACGCTTGCTCGAATCGGCGAGACGAGGGACTAGAATGTATGCCCAGAATACACTGAGCCGCTCGCGGGACAGTGAGTGTTGTCATCAACGCGATGAACGGTGTGCATCTCTTCATGCTATACGCTCAGTAGCAGAGGACGTGAGATTTGGCATAGACAACAACAGAGACAACACGTAGCCATCACCAATTCCACGTCCACTTACAAGCCTCAATCTTCCATAAGCTCCTCCAAATTGAGTCTGCAGGGTCTCATAAGTCTAGCCCTGCCGTCATAGATTGCCAGGAAGCACCATGCGTGCAACGCCATTCTAACCAGATGAGAAAGCTTGCGTGTCGGCAGATGAGCTTAGTATGGCTGCAGGGCGCACAAGCGTGCAAAAAGGCTGACAGCAAGCGCAAGACCAAGCAAAGATGTGCTCAAGGTTGTGGTAGGAGGAGGGCCTCCCATTGGTCTTTGCGACGTTGCGCTGCTACCACTTGGCTGAGAGCGGGAGAAGCAAGGATGAACTGGAAACACATCTGCGGTCGACAGGAAACGTGCATGACACTCTGCTTGACAGAACGGCCGCTCCGCCATGCAACAGCGGAGATGGAAACCTACAATGACATCGGACGACAGACTAGATTCCTCGAGACCACAATTTCTAGGCCAAATTATTCAAGCGCCATCGTATTCAAGCAAGCTATTCGCGCGCTCGACGTCGCGGTGCAGTACATCGTCCCACGAGACTGTCCGTACCATGGAATGAGGTTGAGACCCAAATCGCAGATAACTCCGTGCAATACGATACGATATGACGATATCCGGCCAGCTTCACCGGCAGCGTACGGCATCGTGGTGTTGATCGACCTTTGGTCAGAGACGATGGGGTGTGGGGTCGTGACGGGACAAGATCAACCTCCGTGGCTTAAGCCAGTTCGCTAAACACAGTTGCCATACATCCTCTATGCCCGAAAAGGAAGTAAAGCGTCCCCACGTGCTACAACCTGCATTTATGCGCAGAAGTGGCAAAGTTCACATAATCGGTGTTGGACAGACGATAGCACTGTTGTCTGGCGGTCCGCACGCATCATGGTGTAGTTGCGCCAGCGCTCCCGACGACGATCTTGCGAACTTGCGGCAGCCAGCCGTCTTCAAGCTATCCGTGTATCCGAGATTCGCTCTCCTCCGTCCCAAAAACACCAACACCATAACCGACACCAAGATCGTCTCCAGCCAGCCTTGCGCTTAGACCGCGGCGTAGATCGCACCCAGAACGACACTAGACGGCCGCTCCGCTGGCAATAGCGCGCCATCGCTTATTCCTGGCAACCGGGCGTCCGGGCTCGCCCGGACGGTCAAATATAGAAGACGCGTTTCGCTTTCGTATTGTAGACAGGACTTTGGTTCTGTATCGGCGTACTGCAGTTTCGAGGTCACTTATACAAGTCTCGTGGGCAGGTACACTATGCAGGGACTCTATCATGTGTCTGGAACACTGCAATGATGAATTGGTACAGAGCTCGGCTGACCTACATACGCAAGAGGTACACACTGTCGGGACACGACTGTTCAGACTAACGTATCGAATCGTGATTCAAAGCCGAAGATGATCTTCATTGTGGAAGAACGTCATGGAAAATTAGAGTTTAGGTGAGCAAAACCCATACGAGCTCGAGGATGGATGAGATCGGCCATACGAAAACCTCCGAACGAGCGGAGATAATTTGCAGCATGACATTTCTCCCACATGCGATCAGCACTGCAAGGTGACCCATGATGTAGTTCCTGAGCTTGCAACGTCGTCCTTCCATGCAGATCTTCTAATACTTCACGGCTGCGCCGCAACAGCGCACCTGAGGCGTCCATTACAGATTATATTCCTCATAAGCACTATGCAACTGCAGAAGTAAGAGCATGCGTCCTTTTTGAGAGGATTTCATTTATATGCCAAAAGCATGTTACTAATGAGAGATCAACACAGGCTGAAACGCCTGAATTCCATCACCTCCGATCTGACATTGTAGACAGCCCACTAACACCGTCACCGGAACACGGCATATACAGAACGCTGTCAACCTTCTATGACGGTACAGGGAAATGCAGCAAGTTTGCATGTGATATCGGCGAGTAGCATCAAGCGTTCGTATCTAACGGGCGCCATAACAAACTTTGGCTTGTGCTGTACTAACATGACGTAGACGGAGACATACGTATAGTATTTCTTAGTTGGCGATCTGTTTCGCTATACGAGACCATAGAAGGCATATGGAGAGTCTCTCTGGTCCTGCATACTGGACTGTATCGGCGATGCCATCAAGGTCGATCAACTATACTGGATATAGCATGTATCCAGATTTGACTAGAGGACGTCTTCTCTGCTCTATACGTTCTTCTTTGCCAAAGACTTAGATCGCATTCTGGATGTACACAACTTGACTACGAAACGTTAAGAAACTGGCCGGCTTTGTGCAGTGCTCCGCTGTACGTTAAAACACAGTACTTTGTAACTACACACTCCTCCCATGCCTGCAGACAATGAGCACGAAGTGAGCTAAGCTTCAGTCATACATATATGATGTGTGCCGGAAATGGCTTATGGAATGCATAGTATATATGGTGAGGATAAGAAATGGAACACAAGGTAGTTGCAAGTGTACATTTAGCTATATAGCGATACAGCTGTCAGCAAGCATGACAATGCAATTAGAGCTGATCCTTGAAGAAACAAGTCGATACAGCTGACAGAAACACCATATGAGGCGACCGACTCGACCTCTTGGTGTGTGGCGCGCTGACAGGCCTACAACTCTGACTCTCAGATTTCGCTTACAGAGTCGGAGTCGAGTACCGAATCCTGGGTCTCCGCTTGTGCTTCAGCATGTGCAGGACCTGGGGGCAAGTGTCCACCAGATATGAGGATATCCATGTATTCTACCGGGCCATCTTTCTGTACTTCGCAGGTGCCATGACTTCCATCCAGCCCATATGACTGCGGAGCGGTGTCAGAATAAAGAGCTTCAGAGACAAGGGCACGATGATCTGCCAGCTGCTGCTCATCGCTTGACTGTAGATACTGCGCAGACGGCATGATAGACATGCCACCGTAGTCATCAGATCCCGGCTCAAGGCCTGCGTTGCTCATGTTTTCCTTGTTGTCATGTTCGTAATTGGGTGGTGATACTTCCATAGCTTCGCGTGCTAGCTGATCTTCGAGCTTCTCGTGGAAGATCTCAAACGCCTGATCTGGAAGAGTGGGCCAATAATCCCGATCATGGTTAAGGTATCTCTTTCCGGGAGGGTAGTGCCAGACGTCCATACCTTCCCGGCGCCGAATGCAATGGTCAGGGAAACTGTTAACAAGCGAAGAATGTGAAAACGTCGTAGTATCAATGGCTGCACACGATCAGTTGAAGCTCGCATGAGGATATTGTAACTGCATATACGTACTGTGCTTGGTAGCTCCACCAGTCTCCACACTATGCATTATGGGCACACCACTGAAGTCTAGGCTATCAGAAGTACCAAGGTCTGTGCGGCGCGATCGATCCTGGTAAGAAACTCTGGGCTTCTTTGCCATTCTAATGTCGGGTACAGAACTATCGTCGGCGTTGGGACGCTTACGAGTGATCTCCCTACGCTTGTTGCTTGGAGTCTGCTTATCGTCATCATCGCTGGATATGACTAGGTACTTGTCTTGAGGGTGGATATCCATATTGTACGATGTCTTCTGATTTGAGACCTTACGTGTGGAACGTCTTGTGCCCTTAGCAGGCAACGGCCGCAACTTGGTTTGCTTGCGTCGTTTGGCTTGCTTGCTTTGCATTGGCGCTTCCTCATAATCCTCGCTTCGCGTATCGCTCGACTCTCCAATGCTAGCTGCGGTATCAGTTAGGGTGAAGGCATCACTCGCATCATCAGAATCGAGTATTGACACCTCTCCGTGGGCTATACGACGTTTCGCTGCTTGAGAAGGCCGGATGGTATCGTCCATGGGGTGATACTTGACATCGTACACTAGCTTGCTCTGCGTTCTGTTGCGCAGATCGTATGAGGATACGGAGATGGTAGAGGTAGGTGGAGTCAAATCTGACTTCTTCAAATCGGCAAAGTTCTCAAGGTCGATATCAGACGGAAGGTTGGCGCCGTGGTCTTTCTTGGGAACCTCAGGAAGATGCTGCGAAGCATAGTCAATCTCTACTTCGGGTCGAACGAGAATAGACTTACTGGTCTCTTGACGGGCTCTTGGAAATTTCCGCTGTTCTCGTCTGGGGTCCGAAAGACAACTTTTTCGATGTTGACTGCGCCCTTAGTATCACTAGATCCACATCGATCAACAGTCTCGTCAGGTACGACGGAGGATTCTCTGCTGTCTTCGAGATTTTCATTAGTCTGATGCGAGTCCGAAGCATATTTTTGCCCTTCATCGATGTTTGCTCTCTCTGGGGCAGTCACCTGCGTCGCATTAGTAATGAGAGTGAAGGTAGAAAACAAAGGATTCACTTACAGCGTTGCTTCGCACAGCATTTCCACCCGCCATTTGAGCCTCTTCTAAGTAGGCAGAAAATTTAAACGAAGTGATTGTATTCCCTTACGTAGAAGCCATTCAGGCCCACCGATAGTAGGGCCGTGTCAAAGAAGGTGAGTGGAGCTTGTGTGAGTATAGCGGTAAAGGGCATCAGGCGCGTGCAGAAACGTTAAGTATCAGAAGGCAGTTGCATTGAGTGGAGCACCTTGCGTTTCGTTTTTGTTCCTTCCTCAAGTGCGCATTTAACATTGGGCAGGAGCGAGGAAGTGACAACAACGGAAAGCACTGATCATGTACCACGAGGTCAAAAATATCGGCTTAATGAGAGAACAGCCCGCAGCTAAACGAATAACTATAATGCAAGCAAGATGAGAATGAAGTACGTGACTTAAGGCCTCGATCGTGTGACGACGGTGATTAATATAATGTAAACAAACCACAAAAGACATCAGCGAATACACACTGCTCTCTCAACTGTAAGCACAAAGAGCTTCAGGTCAGGTTGACTCCGCTGAACAATAGCAGCAACAATATCTCGCTATAAGACGCCGATGCACAATAATTGCTTGATGATGTATGTGGATATGATACCCTTTGCCCCTTTTTCATCCCCAGCATGACGTGAGAAACAGTGGCTCGCTTGCTCACTTAGTACCATGAGAACGCCGTACCAAAAGCAGTGACTGAGACGAGAATCGCTTGAACGCATGGAAAAGTAACGAATGAATGGGACATGAAGGTTTAGTCTCGCCGGTTGAGTCGCGATGTTAGTCGGACAGGCGGCAATACGAAATCGTCATCGTCATCCTCTTCATCAACCTCGATATCGACGATTTTGAGGGGCTGAGGCGCACTGGAGGATTCTTGTGGTAGCGTCGTCTTCGGTTGGACACCTAACTCAGGTAACGGCAGTGCGGCTTGTGGTGTGTCTTTTCGATGTAGTGTTTCGGGTTCCAGGGATGACATGGATGTGTCGGAGGTCTCGTGTGCCTGCAGCTCAGGTGGATGTTGTGACTTGCGTGCGTTACACTTCTCAACCTCGGCCCTTGCGATCTCTAGCATAGCCTCGAAGTTCTTCCGTACTCCTTCCAACTCTTTCCTGCAGTCGCCGTCGCGTAGTGTAAGATGCGCTGCCCTTTCACACGACTCTTGGGCTTGTTCCAGTGTCTTATCAGAGGTGTCGAATAGCGCCGCAGGTGTCTTTACTCCGCTGCTCACACCGAGCCGCCCGCTTCTCCTAGCTGCTGACCTCGCGCGTAGTGATGACATACGTGCTCGGTAATTGATCTTGGATAGATCGACCTCTTCATCATCATCATCGTCGTCGACATCGTCGTCCTCTTCACTCGACTCTGCCTGAGTAGCCATCTCGTTCATCCGAGCCTCCATCTTGGCCTTCCTCAGCAAATTGCGCCCTGTTCCTATTGCGCGCACCAGCAGCTCGAAAGACTTCTGCATATCTCCATCGTAGCTCACAACGACCATTGTGCGAGGGCGATGGCGCGAGGGGCCTGACACGCGACCGGATGAGACGGAGAGGGACTTGCGCTTGCGGCTGCCCACAGGGTCTGTCGGGGTTGCATTCGAAGGCGCTGCGTCCTCGGCGATGGCATCTAGTGCTGGTCGTATGGACGCGGTCGAGTCTGTCCTCCGCTTTCCGAATGGCGACTGTGACATGGGCACTTTTGTGTTGTCATTCTGCATGGCCGTGACCTTCTCTTCAACGCTGGCGATATCCTGAAGCCATTGCGGTATGCTGTCCTGGAGGTACGTGAACGACTTCTCGATGTCGGACATGGCGGGCGTCTTGGTTGGCGAGGATCCGAGTTCCGGCGTAGGGCGGCAGGGGTGATGGTGGCAGGGAATGGTGCAGACGGACGATTGCATGCAACTGCTACGATATCGATGTGAGCGTCGACCAGCGAGCAACGAGGCAGGTGTGCAGAGTGGCAGTGGAAAGAGGATATGGTCGGGGTAATTGCGCGTCCAGCGGTCGGCGGAGAAATAGTGGCAGACGATCAGCGATTACTTATGGAGAGGGACGGGCTGGCGAGCAGGGGAATGCGCCTGATATGAGATGCGATCAGCGGGGCCAGACTGAACTTTGTCCTGTCTACCGACATGCAGCGTGGGACGACGGAGGTACAAATCCACGGCAGTGCATTGCATCAAGAAGAAAGAGGGGGCAGCCAGAAAGCAAAGACACGGACTTGCATCGGTGCGGGTGCAAGGTGCAAGGAAGATACTCCGCTCTGAACAGGTATGGGGTACCGCAGCAACGGTTCCGTACCCTTGGCGGTGATCGAACAGGGCGCTCGGCCTTATTAGGGACGAGTCGCAAGATTACAAGATTCAATTGCCTCACTCCTGAGCATTGCACGGTGGAGTTTGTCGTTGCGCTGCCACATGGCCGACCGAGTACAAGATCGATGCCATTGTCATGGTGTTCCGCATGGCTCCACGATAACGCATCTACATACCGAACTTGTCGTGACCCGCTAGACGCGCATGGGGATCGCTTCTTAGTCCTTTGCGCTTTGCACATGATCTCCCTCCATGTCGCGGCTCGCTCCACTCCTCCAGTTGCGATGACAGCTCGAATCACCGCCTACACCCGCCGCCGGCCTAACGGTTGCCAGCTCACCCCCCATTCATCGATTTGGCGATGGCGCGCATGGAACTTCCGCCCGGCGGCTATTACTCCCAATAAGCACCAGTGCGGCGTAGCTACACCCGTGCCGCAGCGCCTCAGCCGGATCGAAACCGTGGCGCCCTTTGTGTTCTTTTCAACCTGCGAATAACATACCAAAAGTGGTAGTTCAAACGACCAAGGAGTGAATGCAGACGTCCATGCCGTCCGTATCCAATCGTCCGCACAGTACACGTACGTGACGGAGACTTTTTCCATAATCTTGTTTCTGTGTAAGATGATGATTTGCTGTGCACAGTCCAGTGACCGACCTGCTGTGCTCGCGAACGATGCCAGCCTAGGAAGGCGGGTGCGCGCACCTGACCTGTTGATATGCACCAATGCCAGTGGATCTCCAACTGTCGAAGTTTACCACACAAACAGCTGTAGCGTGAACGTTAACACACGTAGCATTATTTAGATTAGCGTTCCGGGATCATCCTAGGCTGCCGACGATTCTTTACGCATCGATTTCCCGTTGGGGTAACCACGCGACAGAAATAGTATGCGGATAAGGGGCCTGCTCAACACACGTTTCGTTTCGCACCTCTGCTTTTCTGATGTCGTCAGACCAGAACGCTGTGACTCACGAAACTCGCGTCCAAGTCTGATCCAACGTACTTGAACACGAAGAAATGTGCAGCGAGCAGCTTGTTCGATGGAACTAATGTTGAGCCAGAAAATCCCACGTTCCGATTTGAAGCACGCTCAACAAATTTGCAACCTTTAGGCGACTGTTCAAACCAACAAGGGCCACGGTCGTGGTCGCCGACCTGAGCCACGTTGTGGGGAAGACTGCATCGAAACCATGCATGTGCAGCGAGCAAGGGTCGCTGCGACAAACGAGTTACACAACAACAATGCATACACTCGGCCCTACGAAGGAATCGAATAACATCAGGGAACTCTGTGGTATTGTTTCGAACATTCGGTTGCCAATTTGTTTTCGATTGTCCGTTCATGCGTACTCATAAACACCTATTCGCAGCGCTTCTAAGGCCATAGCTCCTCAGTCCTCCATCCGGCGTTGGCCTTTGCGCTCTCGTCAAATGTATATCTAAATCTCCGTGCCTTTTCAGGGTTGCTGAGATCGGTCTGCTCCACCGAGTCTGGTACGATGACCACAAGGCGGAAATTCTTGCGTGCAACGGGGTCCTTCAAGTCATCTACCTTGGAACCAAGTGCGAGGTTCTTGTCGTCGAAAGGTTTGGATGTAGGCTGACCAGGCGGGGGGTTCTTGAACGAGCCTGTGAATTCGCGTTAGAGTCTTCCAGAGCTTCAAACACAGCAATATTTCCTACCTTTGATGCCGGGACTTTGGTTGCCAAAGAATCCTGTCAGCTCCCTCTGCCAACTGAACTGGTCTTCCTTGCCCTCATCAACAATTCTCATCCTCTTTCCCACCTCGCTCTTGACAGTCCTCACACCACTGCTCTCCTCATCACCCTCGATATCGTCGGCGATGACGAATGCCCTTCCCTTGATTCTCCATTGTGTGCCAGTATCAGCGTTCCAGTAAACAGCCTCCACAGGGCCTCCACCACCACTACCCTGTATTTGAGCATTGCTCTCTGCGTGTCCGGCACTCGTTGCGAATATCTGTCCCACCTTCTCCATTCGAACATCTGTTGTGAATGTAGGACAATCGCTCTGGTAGACTTGAGGGTTGCGCTCCGCATCGTTGTGCTTGTTCTCTGGTAGCTCAGCCCAGAAGCCGCGGTGGATGCAGTATCGCACGCGTGGCACGAAAGGGGTGGGTGAGCCCTTGGGTGCTGAATCGAGTGTTCCGAGAACAAACTCGGGCGACTTCATCTTGGAGATATGCTCGCTGAACAGCGACTTCCATGGCGCGGGCGGGAGGGCCGATGCGGAGGGTGCTGTAGTAGACATGGTGCGTAGGAATCGCGAAAGGCGACGGGATGCTGTGCGTGAAGCTATGGTTGCTATTGTGAGAGAACAATTGATTGATTGCGATGCGCTTGAAGCAGTTAAGAGTTGCGAAGCATCAGACTATTTGATGTTGTCTAAGAATGATGTCGTCATCAACCAGATCTGTACCTGCCAAATCGTGCAGATTCAATGAGGTCAGTAGCCTCTGTATGGCTTAGTGCAAGTGCCAGTGCAGCTCTTAACCCGCCTTTCGTAGAGAAGCTTAGAATGTTGACACGGTTTTATGGTTGTACAAATTACGAAGAAGTAGATGTTGGCGAAGCACATACTTCCCCGGTTCTGCGGGGCATCCGAGGAGGGACCGAATCTGTCATCACCAACAGTGCGATTCCAGAACACAGACAATCTCATGCAGGGGACCAGCAAGCTGGATGATACACGAAGACAACACTAGGTGGATCCGAATCGGATATAGCACGCACGTCAATGAGGAGGATTTCCCTTTGAACTAAGCCAACCGTGTCGTATAACATCACAGCGCCACGGAGCCGTTCAACAAGTCAAGATCTGTGTACAACATTACATCCGGTACGGTGGGCGTATGAAGTCGTCCAAGTCGGCGACCTGAGCAACGTCGCTTCGCGAGATTTGCAGGAGTTTGCTGCATCAATTACAGGGCATTTACCGTTGCAAAACGGCCGAATCATTCGGCCGGTATGAATGGAATATCTGTCATTGGAAATGCCTGGGGACAGCTTGAATGATTGTACACTACACTATGCTCGACTTTCGCACTGTCCAGACGAAACTTCAGGAACATTCCCGTCTTCATCGTGACATACATGGAAATATCTTAGCAAGCGTATCTGTCTATGGACATCTCAAGCTTTCTTGAAAAAACTGGCAATGCTCCCCTGTCCTTTCTTGCCTGCGTTCTTTCCTTTCGCTGAGCTTGATGGTTTGGCAGATGCTGGCTTGGCCTTCTTTGTCGTGGGTTCCTCTTCGGAGAAGGACTCCCAGACGGCTTCTTCCTTAGTTACTGTGCGCAATTAGTTGGAAGGCTTTGCGGACGCTTTGACTACTAACCGAGATAGCCATCTTCGTCCTTGACCTTCTTCTTCTTCATCACTCGTCTTCGGCCGCGTCTACGACCGTTCGTAACGGTAACTGTAGCTTCGCCCTCAGCTGGCTCAGTTGTATCCGTGGCCGCTGTAGAGGGGGCTTCTGGCTGTGAATCTGCTGTGGCTGGCGCATCGGGCATTTCCTCGTCTACGAACGTTAGACGACAAAAACCACCTCAGCTCCGAGGACTTACCATCGTCTTCCATCATCTTGCGTAGCCTTTCGGCTCGCTCTTCTCGAGCTTTGCGGGCTGCTTCATTCTTCTCCTCGTCGATCTTGATTTCAGGTTCGTCATCGGGATCGCCTTCGTCTTCGGACATGCCTTGCATGGGTTCTAGACAAGTTAGTCGTATACAATCAGAAAAGACGGCATGTTTACGCACCATCTTCAACCGGAGCCGGCGTAGACTCCTGCGACTTCTCTGCTTCTTTCGCTTTTGGCTTAGCCTTTGCAAAGGATTTGAACAAATCACCCGTTGCCTTGTCTTTCTTCGCCCCGGACTTTGAATCGCTCCTCTTGAGTGTAGTGGAGCCGGCAGAGGGTTGTGGTGTTGAACGACCGGATGTGTTATCTTCAGATGCGCTTCCTCTCCTTGTAGATGTCGAGCTCTCCTTTCCTTTCATGCTTAGGCTTATTGCAGCTTTTGTGACAGGCATCGTAACGGGGTTCGTAGCGGGCTTGGATGAAGCAGTAGAAGGGGCATACTTTGCAGTCCTTTTCTACAAACAAATTAGCGTGTCCAAGTATATGTGACTAGTTTTCATACCTTGATGTGTTGGTTTCGTATTGAACCATACACTCTCCATCGCTCCAGAGGATCCTCGTCTGTATACTCTGCTACAACCTCGTGGTTGCACAAAGACAGAATGCTAAGCTGTGCCTGCTTTAGTAGAAGCCTTGAAGTGTACGGGGGCCTCATACCTTAAGCGCACCAGCCTCCAGACTGTATATATGAGCCGTGGATCCATCCTCAAGCTCTGATCGGGTCTCTGTGCAGGCCGTCAGCGAAGTCTCGCGGTCATCATGTACCGAGACGCACTTTCCAAATCGGTCTCTGGCACCAGCAGAATCCGGGTTTCTTTTACACCTTCAGGCGCGGGCGTCTCTTCGTCGTCGGAGTCACTGATATAATCAGGGTCTCCAGGCCCTTGTAGATGTGGCTTGGAGCTCATAGTGGGCGGATTGCGCTTGTCAGCGTCTTCGACTTTCCTTGCGGGGGCGCCATTGGTCCTCTCAGTCCGTTTCGGTGTACCGACGACAAGGTAGGTGGCGTGGACAGAATTCGGTTTTCGCGCATTTTGATATTGATGGAACTCGAAGAGCATCCTGCATCATGTAAGCTCACATTCGAACAGTTGCACGGACTGCACTGACCGCTTCGCTGTATTGACATTGGTCTTGAGTACTCTGCTGAGCAGCCTGTAGGTGATAGGCTTTTGTTCTGTAACTACCCTCGCGACAAGATAGTCCCTGTAGTTGTCTTCCGCCATTGTGCGTGTTGTTGTGGCTGACGTAGTTGCGCGGCCGTTGTTCGTGGAAGAAGTTGTGAAAGCGCGTCGCGGGGGTTGACTCAGGACCACGCGTCGTGCTTGCCCATGATGACCGAAAATGACTCGGGCGACAAGGCACCCATCGTCACCTGCAAACTGAATCACAACTTCACCCTGACTCACGATGAGTGCCGGAGAGGACGACGACCTGAAATTGCAGCGAGCTTCTGCATCGCTCCTTTCAGACTTCGAGAGGCTACTGCCACGACTGCTGCGAAAACGACAGCATGGCGCGACCCTCGGTCCCCTCCGTCAACATGTCAGAGCAACTGATATGCACAAAGCATGCAGCTTGGTATGAGTTCTGTATCGTTATCTCATCGCAAGATGCTGAACTCCACTAGGTCGAGCCATTTCAGGAGGATCCACAGATCCTAGACACCCATCTGAAAACCTTCATTCCTCCCCTAGTTGCTGCCTATCTGGAAGCGATATCAGTGAGCGCCAAAGAAGAGCCATCACAAGGCTTTATCACTCTTCCGCATGCCATATGCTCTGTATTGAATACCTTTTGTAAGGTTCGAGGCGAGAAGGTCATCAAAGGATTCTTCAACAACGAGCCGCGTTATCTCGAACCAATTTTGAGGGAGTTGGAGGCCAGCGAGGATCCCAGGTCCGAGAACGATGATTCCATACAGCCTTTAGCGGTTCAGCCATGGATACAGCGCTATGTGCTCCTGTTGTGGCTCTCACAGCTACTCTTAGCGCCCTTTCCCTTAGAGTCTATGTCTGGGCTGCAAGTTTCTGCAGAAGCGCCAGTAGCTGTTGGGCTGAGGCTGCCGGCAGAATTGCCTGGCGTGACTCTCCGAGTGCTCTCGGTATGTATGTCAGGCCTTCGATCTCCTACAAAGGAGAGGGCTGCCGCTGCAAGTCTTTTAGTGAGAACGTGTGTGCGACCAGACATGCAAAAGCTAGGTTTACTGGATGCCATGGTGCAATGGTCGCTATCCTTTTTCACGGATATTAACGGCGAGAGAACCGATATACACCAGTGTCTTGGTGTACTGTCGTTCTTATCCGGTCTTCTAGCATCCGCTACAAATGAGGAACTAGGCCCTTTCCTCGCTGCCATCTATCTGTCATGCAGAAAGATCCTGGACCAAGAAAGTCTTGCATTTGTTAGATCGTCAGCTGTTGCGCGCAAACTAGTCGTGAAGAGTTTGCGTAACACTGTGCTACATTGCCTCCAAGCAACGTCAGTCCTTCCTGGGCTTGACTCAACAGTGGTATTGGAAGAGGTCATCGAATACCTTCTCGAAGCACTTGCAGATGGCGATACACCGGTCAGATATGGTGCCAGCAAAGCGCTTAGTATCATCACCCTTAAATTGGATGCAGACATGGCCAGCGAAGTGGTTGAAGCGATACTTTCCTCTCTCACAGAGAATATCTACTGGCAGGGCTCCAGACGGAATCTGAATGGTGTTAACCCACTTCGATGGCACGGGTTGACCTTAACGCTATCGCAATTACTCTATCGCAAAGCGATCTCTACCAGCCATTTGTCGGAAGTACTCAACGCCCTTCTGCTGTCCCTCGGATTCGAGCAGCGTTCACCAACTGGAGGATCTATTGGTACCAATGTACGTGATGCGGCTTGCTTCGGTATCTGGGCACTCTCTCGCCGCTACCCTACAGCCGACCTTCTGGCAGTGGAGACCGCTTCAATCAAAGCATCTGAGCACCTCAAGTCGTTACACGTCCCTCAAGTGTTGGCCATTGAGTTGGTTGTGGCTGCATGTCTTGACCCAGCAGGTAATATCAGAAGAGGATCATCAGCTGCGCTTCAGGAACTCATCGGTCGCCACCCCAACACGATAGAAGAGGGCATACCGCTCGTACAGATCGTTGACTTCCATGCTGTCGGGCTCCGTCAACGAGCAATGTCTGATGTGGCTATCAAGGCGGGAGGGTTGCATTCACTGTACTGGGATGCTCTCTTCAGCGGTCTGCTAGATTGGAGGGGAACTGGGTCGTTGGACTCTGACTCACGCCTCTTTGCAGCAGACGCTATAGGCTCTCTATCCAAGGCTCGGCCTCCTGTGGTGGTACAAGAGATGTCGATTCAAGTCCGCAAAAAGCTTGCGGCATTGCGGCCTCGCGAGGTTGAAGAGCGCCAAGGATTGGTAACTGCACTTGCGGCTCTCATTGACACTGCAGGATTGTCTCACGCCAAGAGAGCACATGAGAACTCACATGCGCCCTTGATGGAGCTCTGGACATTGTTCGCCAGCGAATTAAAGCTCGAAGACAAAGCATTCACATCACCAGCGCTACGGCCTCAGTTCACAGCATCATCAGTATGCACATTCATTGGAGCGATTGCAAGATTTACTCTTGGGTATCCCAGTGAGCTCTGGCCTTCTAGCTTGCCAGCAACTCAGGTTTGTGACCTATTGAATCTTTGTCTGGCTCGTCATGAGGAGCCAGTCTTGAATGCTATCGCTGCTGCTATTCCAGCAATAGTTTCACTACTAATTGGGACACCTGGATTTAAAACGGTCGAAGTAGTAGTATCGTGGCTAGATCGATTGGAAAATGAGGCATCTTACAATGGGCTGCGATGTTCTGGACATGCTATCGCTCTCGGGGCTACACATGGTAGTTTGATCAGTTTAGCAGCTGATGCCGAAAAGCAACTCCTTCAACGACGAATAGTGAAGGTACTCACGTTCAGATGCACTCCAGCTGTAGCAATCGAGGCTCGAACAGTGGCATTGCGAGCCTTGGGTTGTTTGCTTAGCAGTCAGACTTCGCGACCAGCTCAGCTTGCTTCAGATGTACAAGATCAGATTGCAAGCGCCTTGCACATTGCATTGAATGACTATACCATCACCGAGCGGGGAGATGTCGGGTCACTTGTTCGACTTGAGGCCTTGAAAACTGGCCAATTGGCTTGGACATGTGATTTACTCACCGGAAGACGCAACGAGCGCGAGTACGACATCTTTGCCGACGTAACTCGGTTATCTCTGGAGAAGCTGGACAAAATGCGCATGATCGCCTATCAAGTTCTTCAGCAAAGAGAAAATAACAATGAGGTCATACACAATGTCTCTTCCAAGGCTTACTTCCTGAGCGCACTAGGTGTATTAGCGATAGACCCCTCGATCAGGGACGCCATCTGTGTTGGATTTGTGAGTTCTGCGGGCATGGGCTCTGAGTCTGTTGTGCAGAATTCGCGGGCAGCTTTGCTGGATTTTGTTGCCATACTTCCAAACGAAGACTTATCGGACGATCCGCGGTTTACCTTGGCCGACTTTGCAAACTGCTTTCTGACGCTCCTCAAGGAAAACATCACCAATGATAGGGTTTTGCTTCCACTACTAGAGGTGATATCCTTCTTGTTCGACATGCAGGTTATGCAGCGTCTGCAGTCGACGCCTTTCAAGTAAGGGCTTGTCTATCGTATCATGTCTGCAGATCAGCTAACAAGTCCAGCTTCCGAGTTCTCCTTTCCTATACTCAAAAGGCCCACTTCAAGTCTACGCACATGCAAAAGCTTCATCTCGCATTGGACGTGTATCGTGGCTTGGGAGACATAACACTGACAAGGACCGACACTCTCTCCAAGGTCGTGAGCATGCTTTTACATCCGTTCCCAAAGGTACGAGTAACATGTTAACAACGTTGCTTTCATGCTGACAGTGGTATAGGTACGAATTGCAGCCGCCGAGACGCTCTGGTACTTGACGCATGAGGGAGGATTGAAGCGCCATGATTGGAGTCTACCATCAAAGAGCTTAAAGCCTGCCGTAGACGAGATCGAGACAATCTTGACTACAGTTCAGGTCTAAGGATCCTTTTGAATTACGGATATACGGGATAGGCTGCTCTGGAGTAGTGTTGGTGTGGTCTTTGCGTTGCAGCCCGATATGCACTAGATAAGTTGTAGAGTCATAGGCAGTGGTGTGATAGGTACTACTACTACAAGGGACAGACATGGAGGGGCAATTCAAGAATGATGACAGCATCGACAGGCGAGCTTGCCTGGACCCCACGACAAGATTCCTCTAGGTGGCCATGATGACTGCTTCAGATTCAGAGTGACAGCTGCCTTGACGCACCTGTGATGTGCCGTAGGATCATAGACGGCTACTTGCTATCGTGCGTGCTGCGGAGCTGGGTGGGATGGCGGGGTGTCATGCCTTGATTCCCCTGCTCGCTTATTGGCTCCTTCCCGCACACGAGACAAAACGCGTGCGCACATGGGAGGTTTGTTTACTGACCAGATGGCCTGCTTGCCCCGTGCAAGTCCGTTATAACGCTGTACTCGGCCACCTGCACCCTCCCGTTACTGTGCAGACTATTGAGAAGACTCGTTTTTTGCATGTTTGCACGCGCTTTTTTGCTCTTCACCGCCCGTACATCGCGAAAATCAGTCGGGCCTGCCCCATCGGCTAGCTGGGGGAGCTCTGCGGTCCGTGACATCATTGCAGGCTCCGAGGTATGTAGGCCGAAGATTTTTCCGTACCATCTCGAGCGTTTAGTTTCTCAGTTGCGAAGAGTACAAGAAGCCACTGTCCCCTTGTCTGGTTGGCTGACGTCTGATTGTACTTCTCCAGGCTCCTGTGCGTGAGCTGTCCTGACTCAGGGCGGAGATCGTTGTTCCTGCGACTCGCCAAGCTGAGCCATCCCTGTCGCCGTGTCCCTTCGAGAGCTTCAAAGAGTTCGGGCGCGTCACAAAGATATTCTACATTCACCTTCACCGGCCACGACCTTCACCAACTTGGCGTGGCCGGCACAGCCCTCACTGCAATAGCAACTGTCGCACCTAAGCTCAACCCTCATCCATGACCCCGTCACCCCACACCCGTGCCTTCCTCATTGCATTACACCGACTTCTCCTGTCCAACACCCACGCTAGATACACCTGTCAATATGGCTACCCGAAGACAACGGGCCAACTCGCCTGAATTTCCCATACTCGAGGCCAATGCCCTGTATGCCAGCCAGATCCGTGGCGATGGTGAGCTTAGTTCCCCATATCTCCCCATGTTCAAGGCTGACTTTGCCCAAGGCAACTGTCTGTTCAACGCCCTATCTGACCAGCTCTACGGCACCCAAGACATGCACGAGGTGCTACGCACTACCACTATAGAGCATATGAAAGATAGCGCAGACTTCTACCGCCAGTACATGGCCTGCAATAACGTACGGCGGAATCCCAAACGCAAGACTGCTGCTGCCGCTGCGAAGCGTATTGACACAACATACTACACTGAGGAGCAGCTGCAACAACAGTTTGAAGAGCATGTCGAGAAGATGGGCCAGCCCGGCGAGTGGGCCGACAATATGGAAGTCTCAGCATTTGCCTCTGCCCTTAATGTCCATGTCCGCCTCTGGCAGGCTGACTACACCTACCTTTTTTCACCCCGCACATACTACACGTCAAATGATGATCTGGCTGCTGAGGACAGCCGCCAGACACTTCACATTGCCTATCACGTAAGCCACGCCACCACTATCCCGACGACGCAGTACTGACGCACCATAGACTTGGGAGCATTACTCTTCCGTCCGCAACATCGCCGGACCTCACACTGGGCCACCTGATGTCAACGTTGTGCCACAGGTCGTCTCAAAGAAGCGACCTAGTCCTAGCGTCGATGGCGACGATGACGATCAGCGTCGGCGCTCTCGAAAGCGTCGCTCACCTATGCCACTCTTTGACTCTGATTCCACACCAGAGGGCACTGAGAGCTCGTCAGACGAATCAAATGGATTCGCAGCCTCGCAGCAGTCCAACATTGAAATCCCTCCACCAGAGCCGGTGAAGCCTGTCAGGCTCACCATCAAGCTCCGCGGTCTCCGCACCTCAGACACTTCCTCCCCTACTCCATCCTGCACCACATCCCGCGCACCTACACCTGCACCTACAATTGCACCACCACCTACACTGATCCCATCAGAGCCTAAGAAAACGGCTTCCGCAGAACCCACGAGTGCTGCAGTGGCAGAGACCACACCCGCTGTTACCGCCTTATAGGTACGGTAGCATGACAGTTTACGACGGACAATGGTTCACGGTTCACATTGACGACGCTGATGATGATGATACCCCAGCATAACATTGGGCGCTTATTCTTCCCGGGTTATTTCCTTTTTCCTTCTTTGCATAGCATACGAGCATTGGCAGGGGCTGTCTGTTACACATCGTTGCATATGCCAGCATGACTGACGGGTGCCAAAGTGCTTGGGCCGCGCTCTGATCACTGGCTTTGGCGTTTTGGGGGTTGCGCTTGCGTTGCCGAACGAATGATGATAGGATGATCTCTCTGGTATATGACTGATACCTACTTGGAAATGAGAACCATTCCTCCTGTTGATTTGTTGTCACTTGGTATATGTGAGACGTGTCATGTTCTGCATCTTGTGAGGCCATAAATAGTGAAATGATCACGACTGTACGTACGCATAGCTCTGATGAATAAGTCTCCAGTCGTTATGAACATTATGATCTACCGTCTATTCAAAACCCTCTCCCTTGGCATCTACCTCACCCTTCGGCCTCTCCAGAGCCGGACTTAGAGGCCCTGCCATATCGATAGTCGGCACTGTGCTTCCAATCAGACTCTTCCTGTGTAACCGTGGACTCTTATCCAATGCCTCAGCCTCCTCTTCTACCTCAGGGCTCTGCATCCCCTCTTCGTCGCCCTCACCATGCTCACTGCCGTATCCCTGATTAGCCAACCTCAAGCCCACAATCTGCTGTCTCAACTGATCCACAAAGCGCTGCATATCCTCGAACGGCAGTCTAACCACCCCGCCTTCCGCATTCTCAGCTTGGGTGTTGTACAGCCTGAGCGCGGTATCAAGGGCGCGTTCCGCTTGTTGTGATTTGTCCAGTCTGTACCAATTCTCACTCGCGAGGACAGCCCAGAGCGCTGCCTTTCTGCGTCTACTGCCTAGCTTGTAAATGCCCACGCCTGTCCGCACTGCGTAGCAGGCTGAAATACGTTCGGTGATGAGGGCATGACCTACCGCACCTACAAGGCCAGTCTCAAGGATGCGGGTCGCCCAGCGTGCGGCATCGTCGGCGGCTGAGGAGCCGCGGAGGCGCAAAAGCTCAAAGCTAAGAGCGAGGGTGCGGAGAGCATAGTAAGGTGCTGCGCTACGTTGGCGGTCGGTGTAGGAATAGGATGCAGCTTCTATCCACGCATCGATATTCTCCGCCCGGTTCTTTGAGGATAATGGTGTAGGTGCCATAAGAGCGGACAAGGCTGCCATCTCAGCGGCGCCAGCGTAATGTCGCCAGGCTTTATCATTTTGGAAGTCTGTTCTTAGAATATCGTATGTACTCAACGCCAATTTCCAATCACGCAGCATGAAGCAATAATCTGCTAAACGTCGCATGATGGCTTCGGGGGCGTCAGGGCGGTAAAAGCCTTGTAGACTATCATAATTGGAGTTTCCTGATGCAGTGGATGATGAACCTGAGGTTCGTGAGCTACCAAATGGCGTCCAGCGTTTTGATAGAGACATGAAGCGGCCTGACAAGCCGCGACGGCGAGAAAGGATCTGCTCGTTCCAAGTAGAGACGCTGCGCTCCATGTTGGGTATTATAGACTGCGTGACTAGTTCGCGGATGAAGGTGCGCAGGCTGCTAATGTCGGAATCGGGGAAGTAGGGGGTTGGATCTGTTATGTCGTCTGTGGTTTCTTGTTGAATGGTCAGTACATGACATTTACATCACACTGATGCAGTCAGACGTACCTCTCCTCTGAATCTCGGCTAGCTCTTCCCCTGCAGACATCCACTCGCAGGTCGGTAACCGTACGCTGTCATCATCTGAAGCTATGCATTGCTGACTCTTGAGTCGTAGTAGATGGCAATGGAGACCAAAGTGCCGTTTCATCGAATCAAATGTTTGATTGGATTTGGCGATATCTCCCGTCTCTTCATCATGTATCAAAACATAATATCGTAGGAAGTCATTCTCTACCCATTGCGGGAAACGAAGATCGCCATCGTGCTGCCGGTTGTAGAGTCTTCGGAGCTCTTCTATAGGGTGTGGATTCCGTGACGAGATGGCTATTATGCCGGCCACGGGATGGGAAAATGTCTCGTGAGGTACTACCGGCAGCCCTGACAGTAGCCGCCGGAGGTAGAGAGTATGGAATGGTGAGGCGGTGCCATCTGTTTGGGTGGCTGTTGCGTCGCCCTTGTTCATGTAGTCTGACACGGGAGACTGTCTGTTGAACTCGGAGTACTGCAGATGGCGGTCGACGAGTTCTTCGATTTGTGAGACATCGCCTCCTGCTCGTCGTGGTCGCCCTGTGGAGCTCGAGGATGTACGCTGACCGCCCGTGTCGACGCGCAAGTCCGGGTATGCATCATCTACGCCGATGAAGCGCACACCAAAATCCTCCCAGCTCTTGCTTGCGCCGTTGCTATCTCGTATTGTGACTTTGCCGGGAACCGACTCTCCGAATGGGCGCAGCAGTTGCAGCAGCCCGCCCTCCAGCCCTTTCCCCCGTATCAGCTCCTCGGTCTGCGCGTCAGCTAAGACAGCGACGCATGGCACAAAGGCCTGTTGTATGAGCGTGCGGTACTCGTCCGATACGCCCGACGGTAGACTGTTGGGCGTCCCTGTGCCACTCAATCTTGATCCCGGTGAGAACACCGAGCCCTGTACGGTGCTCTGGGTGGGGGTTGCAGCGCCCGAGTTAGGTCGCGATGTGGATATGCTGGTGGTGGACTCAAACAGCTTGGACAGGCTTGGATTCGAGCGGCGGTACGGAAGACTGGCGAGAGAGGAGGCCGGCGATGCGCGTTGTCTGGGTAGTATCATCGAAGCCTCCGGATCGGCTGGGTACTTTGGGGGTTTCGGCGTGGCATCTTGAGGCGGCGTCATGAGAGGCTAGGGCGATGCGCCCGCGGGGTTCTGAATGCGCGCGGAAGTTCTGAGGCAGTCGGCATGTATCCGGATTGTCGTGTGCTGGACTTGGCGGCAGTGAGGCTTTCCTTTCACCAGCTGGCCGTTTGTAGCTGCGCGAGTGTGACGACGTTGGATGGTGCATCATCGCAGTTGCGGCCGCTGCGCTTTGTGACTGGACGAAATGCGGCATCTCCATCAACACACAACTGTCCCTCATCACGTCACATGTGCCCACAAACATAGCAAGCCCACTCGCTTCGGCCTTCTTGTCTGTCTTTACTGCCATCTACGCGAGAGGGGCACATTGCAGCCATCGTTCCGACTCACATGCATGTTGGTGATGAGTCGTGCCTCAATCTGTTCACCGCGCACATTTTCACTACTATACAAACGTGACTTCCCTGCACTGGCACCTCGCCCACTTCTGCGATATAGCCTAGTTTGCACGAATTTCTCTACTCTCACTCTGCAACTACCTCGTATGTCAAAGACGACCTCGCCATCCGAATCACAACAACCAAGCCCCAAACGGCGCAAAATCGACCGCCGCTCACCCCAATTTCTTCACCCCTACGGAACTATGGCGTCAACAGAAAATGTCGACTCCGCTCAGTTGGAACTGACAGAAGTTGAGTCCAAGCTCAGACAACTTCTGCTGGACGTGGCTGCTTACATCGACCAAGCACCCTCAAGTGGAGATGTCACTGGAGTACAGGTTCCAGAAGAGCTAGTCAAGGAGAAGATTGTGCTGCGTTGGACTGGAGGCTGGGTTCGAGATAAGCTTCTGAAAGTTGGCAGCCATGATATCGATGTTGCCATCAACAAAATGACTGGGGAGCATTTTGGCTTGAAAATGCAAGAATATCTTGAGATCCCGGGCAACGCTGAGAAGCATGGTCTTGTCGAGAAAGACGATGGCCTTAGTCCACGCGACAAGACGAAGAGGATTGCACCAGGCCTGCACAAGATTGAAGCGAACCCTGAAAAGTCAAAGAACCTTGAGACTGCCACGACCAAGATCATGGGCATCGATTTGGACCTCGTCAATCTCAGGAAAGAGACTTACAACGAAGTCTCTCGTAATCCAGAGATGGAGTTTGGCACAGCCGAAGAGGACGCCATGCGGCGCGATGCTACTGTCAACGCCATGTTCTACAATCTCCATACCTGTCAAGTCGAAGACTTTACTGGACGCGGACATGAAGACATGGCTGCCAAGATCATCCGCACTCCCCTCGAGCCATATCAGACCTTCAAAGACGATCCACTCCGAGTATTGCGTCTGATCCGCTTCGCTAGCCGACTTGACTACACGATTGAGCCAGAGACAGCCAAGGCTATGGGCAATGTAGAAATACAAGAGGTGTTGAAGATCAAGATTAGTCGCGAGCGAGTCGGCATAGAGCTCGAGAAGATGCTGAGGGGTCCCAGACCACGTATGGCTCTAGAGCTCATCGATCGTTTTGGTCTCTACAGGACTGTCTTCACAGATCCTACCCGCGAGCTACCTTCTGACCCGGAAACAGCCTACTTCAAGCCGGCGTACGATTTTGCTGAGTCGGCTGTCATGAAGGACGCTAGCTTGCCTTCTACTATCTCAGAGACTCTACTGAGAAACGAGGAAGAGAAATATCTGGCATGGATTTGCGCAACCATGATGCCCTGGGTCGATGCGCCGACAATACCTCACCAAAAGCCGTTACAGCGACCCTACTTCGCTGCCTATCTAGTGGCTCGGGAAGGTTTCAAAGCACCGAACAAGATCTGCGACGTCATTGCTTCTTCTTTGAGCAACAGTGAAGAAATTCGCAGCGTCGTCGCTCAATGCGCCAAAGGCCTTCGAAGACCAGACACCATCAACCCAACAAACGACGCGACTGCTAGAGATACTCTGGGCATGGCTATCCGTCGTTGGGGTTCGACATGGAGGACACAAGTCTTTTTCAATCTTGTCTACGAGATTGTGCTCGGACGAGTGTCAAGAGATGGTAAGTACTCGCCAATCCATTACACTGAATGCTGCTAATAATCTCAAGATCTTCTTCGCTCGTATGAAAGCTTCCTTGACCGCATTGTCGAGCTCAAACTCCTCGACGTCGACACCTTCAGACCTCTTCTCAAAGGTACAGACCTTGCCAAAGCACTTGGTACCAAGCCCGGCCCTTGGATGAAAGATGCGCTCGACGTAGTCATGGCCTGGCAGCTACGCAACCCCAATGTTACCGACCCTACCGCAGCTATCGAGGCTGTGAAGGTTTCTAGGGCTGAAAAAACTGATAGTGAGCTTTCCTTTCGCCTGGCATCACACTTTCTTCAGCTTACCATCCCACCTCTCTTTCCGCAGAATAAGCCTACATCAAATGCGCTAGAAGCCTCACGGCAACCGGCCCCTTGGAAAGACTCTGTAAATCAGTATGCCTTGGATTTGCTGGGATGGACAATAAGTGTGCTGGATCCGAAGACAATAGAAGCAAAATGGCACTTGCTGATGCCCCCAATACTGAAGATGATGGATGATGTTGCAACGGAGTGGAAAGCGCGAGGCTGCCACATGCTCGGCCTGTTACTTGAGAATCTACACCAGACGGTCGTGGCGGGCGGTACGAACAAGCCAATTGCCGGTCAGGATTCCGCAAAGTTCCTGCACCGCACTGGATACCACAATATCTTTGCTGAGGCTCTGCTACCCATGTTCACATATATCCCTTCTATCACACCGGAAGCCGAGTCTGTCACGCTCTTGAAAGAGGTGTTCCCCACTGTGACTCTTCTTGCTCAGCTTCTTCCGGCAGACACCGACAAAGGCGACTCTCGGGAGCGTTTCTTGGATAAGATCCTTCGTGAAGGAGTCCTCTCCCCTCTAGCACATTTTCCTAGGCCGTCGTCGTACGCAGAGTTGGCCACATTGATCATGTCACACGTCCCTGTTCTCCTAGGCCTCATGGGCATTGGTACAGTCAAACACCTCCCCGACCTTATGCCCCTGCTCTCAATCATATTACAGGAGCCATTGGAACTTAGCCACAAGCCTCTCCTTCTCTCAACGTTGAAGGCATCACAGAGTGTACAGCTCAACGCATGGCCAAGGCTGCCTGCTCACAGAGGAACAATCATGATGGGGATGTGTCTGCTCTGGAGCAGATGTATAGAACGTCAGAAAATGACAAACGGCGAAGACATCAAGCATTTGATGTCCGAAGTACAGGAATCAGTGGCTATGCTTGACGCTATCATGCAGGCTGCCAAGACGGATGGACTTGGTGAAGCCTGGGAGAAGGAAAAGCAGGGCGTAATGCAGGCATCGCCTGGATTTGAGGAGCTATTCGAGAAGTGTATGACTGAGTGAGACTCGCACAGACTCTATCAATGATAACAAGTAGAAACTTGAAAGTAGGAAGAAGTTATCGTCTTTCTGAGTCCAAGGCATATGAAGCTAGCGTATCAAGGCCAGCAATTCGTTCCGTGTGATGATCAAGTTCTTCACATCCTTGCCCGAAGAACGTGGGTTCGTGCACAGTGACGACATAATTATACGGGTACAGGCTAGGGCGTTGGAAACAGGAAGCTGTCCTGTCCTCGGAAGATGATGCCGTCCAACGCTCACCTTATCACTGGCAGTCGCGAATAGTTGCATCACCAGACAACGTCAAGTCTGCCTGCGTTGCCGTGGGGTCCGTGGCTGTGCGGGGCCACAGCTTGGCGTGAAATCGGTGTTTACACAGCCCAGATGTCAGATGGAATACGAACTCGGGGCCAAGCTACTGCAGCAGTGTGGTGTAGACAAATTACACATATTTCCGTTCAACGGGCGGACAGTCGCTTCTAGCTGTATACGATATTTCTCAATGTGGTTCCTGGGCGCTGGCAGCTCGAGTCAATAGCGGGCCGCATACCCCTGTCGGAAACGAGGATGCCATTGGACGCCTTTTTGCGACGAACGCGCGTCTTACGCTCAATAAGACGATGCTAGGAATGTGTGATATCAGCAGGATGCCTAGACATGGTAGAGGTGTTGCTTGGCAGCGCGGGTATTCGAGTGGGCAGTTGCCGTGTGCATGTCAGAAAGTGTAGGACGAGGTGAGCGCTGTACGAGAAGGAAATATCGTACATGAGGCGCAAACAGTATGACGAAGATGGATTCTGGAGGCGCGGGTGAAACGCGGGGCCAATAGGGAAGGCGCAATCTGGCTATTCCGGGTACCATTTCGCTAGTGCAGGTCGCGCCTTCCTGGAGCGTCTGCCTGAGCAACTTCACGATGCGCCATGGAAAGCAGATGCAGGCTGCAGAAAGTAATTGGCAAGCGAGTAGTTGAATGGGTCGATGCAGACAAGATGCGTACCAGTGCATACTAGCCGAGCGCGTCTGGCGCATGCAGAGTCTCGACGTAAAGTCGATCGGCAGAGCTCAACAAGCGTCCCCGGGACTCAGCCTCGTTAAGGTTGCTTAGGGCTAGGGGGTTATGTCACGGCCATTTCTTCCTGCCGCGTCCATCACACCTCGTCTTGCTCCGACACATGTCCTCTGGGCCCGTCGCGACTCTCTCTATCCACTGTTGCGGCAAACCTCGACGCCCCCATTAGCACTCGAGGGGTGCGCGACGCCTAGCTGCCACGCCTGTGCCGACACCTCTCCCAAGATCATGGCCAGAGCTTACTTCGCGTCGAATCACTACACATCCACCACGACGACTTGTCTTAGCTCTGCCCAGACCTGCACTATTACCACTACCGAACCCTCGCCGTCGTCGCCTCCCCCGCCGACTCCATACAACCTCTCGCGACTCGTCGGCTCTCTCTCGTCCTACAAGGCCGCCGACTACGCCAATTACAAGTCCCCCAGGCTGCCAATGCCTCTCGAGCTCGCCATCTCGTCGCGAGCGCATTGGCTCAGTCGAGTCCGGTCATGTCTTCGCCTACTCATCATCGTTCTCAGCGGCGCCGTCGTCTGCATGCTCATGCACACGTTTGAAATCTACCGCGGCAACCGCTATATCGATCTGCGCAAGGGCGAGCTGCCCATGGTCTGGCCTGCCCACACCAACCTCGCGCCTTCTATTGTTCTGTTTGCCATTGCCGCCGGCAACTTCCTCGCCTCGGTCGCCATCCTCACCCTGTCCTTTAAGCGCTCTTTCCGCCGACCATTTCGCTCACGGGACGTCTACCGCATCGTCGCTGGAAGCTTTGGAGTCATCATGTGGGTCACAGCGTTGGTCGTGTTCAACTTGTTGGACAAGGCAAGTAAAGCCAGCTTGGGAAGGTACTCGTGCACCAACGCGAATGTCTTGACCAATGGACGGTACCAGTACCGCGCTGTCTGCGAAGAGCAGGTAATTCAGATCCGCGTCTTCCAACTACAACAACCACTAACACACTATATAGGGTGTCGCATTCTACACTGCTATTGGTGCAGCTACCGCAGAGCTCATCACACTCATCACCCTTGCCATCTCAGCCCTCCTCTCCGTCAAGAACCAGGAACCTCCACCAACAATAAAAATCCGCGAGAAGAACAACTCGATAAGTTCGGGCTCAAAGTACCACAAACCCTTAAAACGATAGCAAAAAACACGCAGAAATTATCCTTCCAAAATACCCAACAATAGTTCCCGTTTTCGCTGCTCTTTCCCTTGACCTCTTTTTTTCCTTTTCACGTCGCTACATGATACCCTGTTCTCTATTTGAACATATCTCGGATCTGCTTGTTTAGCGGCAACCTACCATCAAAACTTTGTACGGCGTTTTATATCTGGGTCTTACTCGTCGCGCGGGACTTTGGGCCGAAGTCACGACTCATTTTCGAGCCCTGATTCATCTGCATGGTATCGCGACACTACGGCATATTTGGAGTCTTTGTCATTCTCTCTTTTTGTATATCATGCATCTCTGTTGCTGTTACCACGCTATCACGAAGAAGTTATCGGGACCATCCCACCACCATTAGAGGAAACATATTGAGCTCTTGCAGAGTCACAATCGCATCTTGGTCTTTGTCATCCTAGGATATTGTAATTGGAAAGATGGCAGAAAGATTCGCTTCTGGATAGGTAGACAATATATCACATCACATATCGAACAATAGAAAGAATTGTGGAAAATTGACGTAAAGGTTTCACTGCACATGTTTGCTTACTACAATGTTGAAGCCCAGTGACACCCGGGTCAAATCATTGCGACAGACACTTCAATGCTGTACGACGCCAGGTGGTCGAAGATGATACAGGACAACAAGAGGGACTGAAGTGCGGAGTTATGGCTGACATTCGCCGATTGGAGCACGCATGGACCTCGGGCTAGCGCGCTAATCCCTGCACGTATCCCGGGAGAACTTCCAGAACTTTTTGAGAGATGCGATTGTGAGTTACAACGGGACATGCGACATGGGGAAAAGAACGGCTTTCGAGGCCAACACCAAGAGCGCGCATTCTGATCGCGACTCCAAGCGCCAAAGAGTCGATCACGCGGCAGAGCGCAACTCACCACGACCGAATGGCAGCGCTGAAGAAATCACGTCGGCGCGCGACTTACAAAATGCTCTGTTCTTCGACCAAAGCTCTTCAGGCGACTTTCGAAGTGGTAGGCACAACCAGACTTTGTAATGACCTGGATCTGACACAAAAAAGGCCTGAGTTTATTCAAGCGTTTCCTCGACTCAATCCTCTACCCAACCGATGAGCACGACCTGCCCCGCAAGCGAGCCATACTTCGCGAGTACCTGGACACACAAAAAGGAAGAGGACGGGATGAACAGGACAAGTCGTTTCTGCAGAACCTCACCCAGGGGTGGGATCATGCTGTGGAAACCAACTACAGTGCGATTGTCTCGCAGGTAACAGCTGTGCTCGCGCTCCTGTTCAAGGTCTTTGCCAGCCACGGTGATTTCCTCGAGTACGGCACACTTCTTGCCAAGACACTCCTGCAGCCATCCATCGCTCGCCGTTTTGTCCGTAGTACATCGGCAGCACCCAAAGAGGACAATGTCATTGCGCCGGCATTGCGATTGCTTACCGAGCTTGTACGCTTCAACGAGGGTGCGCATGCAAGAGCCGTCTACGCGAAGAGGGACTTTACACTTGAGCCCAAAATACTTGGAAGGAACATCAATCTTGGAAGAGAGCAGTCGGCGGCGGACCATGTCAAGAAACCAAGCATTCGCACGACAGCCATCAGGTATCTGCTAATGCACCTGAGGTATCAGGACGAGCGGGCAAAGAGCGAAATCTTATCAAACACCAACGTTGTCCGTGCTGTCTTCGATCATATCCGCGCAGACCCGCCTTTCCTCATCTACGAGATACTCGATGTGTTCAAAAGCCATGTTTTCCAGGACAAGGCTATCGCGAGACACACAAAGAGTAGGATCTTGAACGGAAAGGCACTCTCTCGCATAGCTAGTCTGTACAGTTACGAGGTGGAGGAAGGCTCCCTCTCGGAAGGACAGAAGGCACCTGATCAGCTCGCGCATGACTTCCTTCGCCTGGTCTGTACAGATCCTGGCTATGGTGTTATGCTGCCTACACAAGGCTTCTATCCGTCGACCTTCGATGACGACGAGGGCGAACAGGACGATGCCGCTGATTACGGCAATGACCTGGGCCTCGAGTCAGTTGACAACTATAGCAAGACTCCCAAAGTGCGGAACGTCATTCTCTCTGAGTTTATACAGAGTCAAAGACCATACGCAAATACCCTTCACCAAGAGCTTGTTGTTGACATCTTTCGAGCCTGTCCCGAGCTGGTTGCAGATTACTTCATCAAGCGACGCGACTTTAGCTACGATCCCAAGCTCACCTCGACATGGATAGGATACTCTGCTTTCCTTTATCAAGCTATCCAGCTCCCCGTGCCCAAGTACTTCGGTGCGAAGAGAAGCTTCCGCGACCACCCACCTCCAGTACCCGTGCTGATGAACAGCATCTTGCCACAACCACTGAATCAGCAAGTTCTTACCAAATGTCTCAACCACAACTCCGACCTTATTCAGCTATTCGCTATCCGTGTCCTGATAGTAGCGCTTCAGAAGCTACAAGCTGTTCTTAGAGAGCTCAATGATGCCGGTGCTACCAGATCTTCTAAGCAATGGAACCAAGCAGCTAAGCGTCTGATCTCAGAAGTCAGTCGGCGTTGCCCACCCATTCGCACTGTATTCTTGGCGCTCAAGAAGCCGGGTCTGAAAGACATGAAGCGAGAGTCAATTACCAGATTACTGCGGCTTTACTACGAAGCCACACCCCAAGTTGCGCTACAAGAGAAATTCGACGTGTCGGTACCGCTATGCAATGCGCTAGTGGAGGCCGACAAGCCTACAGCATCACCTGAAGATAAAGTCTTCCGTATTATGGAACTTGAGCACTGGATACAGATGGCAAAGCTTTCGCCTGCTATGCGATGGTGGCAAAAGCAGAGTAAGGTTTCTTTTGAGCTACAATAGTTCCATTACTAACCTAAGCAGAATCACTCCAGTACTCACCGTTTGTGACGCTTCTTAAGCTGCTGGTAACGTCGAAAGAGAGTGAACTGTATACAGGTATTAGATCCTTATTAAGCGACATCTTGCACGACCAGGAAATGCTGCAGACGAAAACTTCACCCGATGCGCTTGATGCTCTTATCGCAAGCTTGGGGTCGACCTCTGGGTCGGCCACACCATCCTGCGACGTCCTGGGGTTCCTAGATGACTGCTGCGCGCGGTTCACCAAAGTACCTATCAAATACTTCGATGACCTGGATGCCATGCGTAAACGTACTGGGCAATCTGCAAGCAGCCTTGGCCCCTTCAGCACACTGTTGATGACTTTGGTGGAACAGTGGCCATTCAAGGGTGGGGAGACGTCAGTAGGCACTACGGCGGATACCATCGCGCAATGGTTGTCGAGACTTCTATATCTTCTCAAATTGATTGGCGAAGATGAGACGCAACTAGAGCATGTACGCAATGCTTTAGTAGAGTCTGCGAACGTGGCATACAAAGAGGTCTTGAAGGATGCGTTTCTGTGGAAAATGGGCAAGGAAAGAGCTAAGGAGGCCTTGAAGCTGGCAACTGGAGCAGATTTCAGTGGCTCGGAAAGATCCTCGACATCGCCGGTCCCCAGGCCCACGGAAGAGACTGAGCAGCAAGGCAAGTCTAGATCTGCTATCGACCTGGAGGCGCCGCCTGTGGAAGACGAAAAGCATACCGGACTTACACGATGGAGGAAGAAGGAGCTTGGCGAAGCTCTTGATGATGGAGATATTGGGGAACTACTATTGTGCCTCTGCTCTGAGCACACAGAAATTCGCATACAAGCCATCAACAACATTCGACAGCTCACGGCGACAATACAATCCAGCAGTCGTCATGTACCCGGAAAGGACGAGGCCGCTGCAGGACAACAAGGAAGCAATATGGACTCTGAACTCCAGCAACTCTATCTCCTCCTCGGCGAGCTCCTGGAATCGGTGGATTTGACTGGTGCCGAAGCTTTCCCGTACGTTGGCGGCGTGCTGGCCGCTCGTTGTGCGGGTATTGTGGCGGATCCCACGCACTCTCTCTTCAGCACAGTAAACAAATTTCTCACCACCGCCCCAGCCTGGGATGTTACCACTCTACTACGCTTCTTTTGGCATCGCATCGTTGCCAGCCAACCTGACGACGATACAACGTATCACAAGGAAGTGGACTGGTACTTTGACTACCTCATGGACAGTCTGCGGACGCCTGCAGATATGGAGTTGTTCCGAAGGAGCAACATATTCGAGCAGTTGTTGACTCATTACGGATCACGATCGTGTCCAGCTTCGGCGAAGGACAAGATTGTGAGGCTGCTGCTGCGAGCAACACATGTGGGAGGCAGTACAACGCTCATCACAAGGTGTGGGCTTATCCCATGGATCCAGATGATGCTCGATGGCTACGATCCGCGACACCGTGCACTGAAGACACTAGCAGGACGTGTCTATGAAACGTGCGATCGAGAGAAGGTAGCTGCGTGGAGCAGTGACAGCCTCGCACAGACGATGGCCTCCCTTGCGAAGGTCTGATGTTGTTTAGTCTTAGTACGCATCTTTGAGCCTTATGAGGCGTTTGGGAAACCGATTCGAGAGCATTGCAGCGTGTTTCCTCCGTTTAAACACAGGGCGTTGTTTGCGACTTCCTAATTTGGGGGTCATGCATAGTTCATCTGTGGCGCGAGTGCCTAGCAAAAACTCCAGGCAGTCATTGTCACGCGACGTGGTCTGATTTTCGTATCCGTGCCGTAATCTGATAATGATGAACGTGAGGCCATGTCTACCTGGTGTAGTGCACGCTGTGGGCACATGTCGCGGACCCCAATATGACGCACCTACTTGTTCCCGCAGCATTGCTTGGCGCGTGTCTCCAGGGCTGGCTCTCAGAGAGACCCGCACCACTCGCGACCTGGGACACAAAACCACAACAAACACCTGCGCTATTACTCACACGCCCGCTGCTTAAACCAAAGTGCCCCATAACTACCCGAGACTTTTCCATTCCGAAATTACTGCTCTGCCGTAAAGACGTGAGCTCGCAATTGTTTCTTCTCCGCTTTCCGTCGCCGCTACAGCAGCAGGGGTGCGCTACTCCCCTACCACGTTGCATCCCACCTCGAGCTCCTTCACCTCGCCCAGCAACTTGCGATACGCACGCGCCTCGAACTCGACCCATACTGCAATCGCTCAACATCATCCCATCGCAAACGTCCATTTGTATCGCATTCATCGTCGACGTCCCATTCTCAGTCTCTAAAAGGGTTGCAGAGCGGGCATTGTTCAATTGCAAGCGAGACAGGCGATTCACCACCCGGCTGTCTCGAGACAGTCTCTTCACCCATCATCACTCACTAAACACCTTACCACCTACATAACGGCTCGTCTCTCGACGCTGAACACGACAAGCTTAACCTACCCTATACCTGCCTGCACATTCGCGCTGCGCTGAGCTCGCGAGAATGCGGGGGCCTACCTATTCGGAGGCTGACCTGTTGGCTCTGAAGGAGTCTCCACTAGTCAAGAAGCCTGATGGACTGCCTTCAATCTCACAATGGATGGACGTGCCTGCCGACCAAAACACCAACAATGGCCACGCCAACAATAACAACGGCACTATGCGTCGCACTCGGGGCGCTCGAGACGGAGAAGGGGCCACGCCAAATGAGCAGCGGCCGCTGATCAACCCCATGGGCCAGTTCGGTCGGCGTCAGAGCATACGTAAGTCTTCTGATGTTCAGGGCATCAAGGCCGCTATTGACGCGCTTTTTGTAGAACCTGGCGAAGAGACGGTGCTTGGCCCGCCAAAGTTAGCCTTCTTGTCAGCACGCACGCCGGCCAAGGGAACGGGCGACGCAAAGGAACGCACAGGTTTCACTTCTACAGACGGAGACAATGTTGGCGACCGCTTCCCAAAGAACGATCGGTGGACGCGGGACCGCGAAACCGACCGCAACCGAGACAAGGGCTACACCAACGGCCGTCGCGTTCCCCGAGAGGACGGTGAGGGCTGGACCAACGTCAAGGGACGCAAGAGTCTGGGTCAGGAGGACTTTGAGCGTTTTCACCGCAACGGCGACCGCAATCGCGACAAGCATGAGGGTGACCCTGAGATGGACGTAGCCCCGCGCCGTGGCAATCGCGAGCGCAACGAACCGCGCTGGGGTCGCCGTGATGACAAGGATGAGGGTATCAAGACTGGTGTACAGGGCGGCTGGCGTGAACGCGACCGAGACCGAGAACGGGACAACGGCCGTGAGTGGAACAGAGGTGGCAATCGTGCAGGCGGAGAAGAAGACCCAGAATGGATGGACACCAAGGTCGAGAAAAAGGAGTTCAAGCCTCGTACACAAGAAGATTTCCAGCGCTGGAAGGAGCAGATGAGGGCCAAGGACACGCCAGCTGGCGAAAAGGACGAATCGAGAGAGGTACCAGCCGAGACATCTACGGCCATTTCCATCACCGCTCCGCCCATGCTAACCGCCCCTCTGCACACGCCTTCTGGAGCGGAGCCTACACAGGGCATTCTCTTCGGCAACTGGGGTAGAGACAAGTCAGCGGATATCCCACCAGTAGAGACCATCTCGGCGAAACCCAAGCCTGACAAGAAATCGAGGTTCATGACCATGTTTGCAAAACCAGAAGAACAAGCAGCATCTGGCCAAGCTCCAGCTCCAACACCTGCGTCCCCAGCACCAGCCATGGAGGCGAACGCTGACAAGGAAGGTTTCCAGCGCATTCTCCAGATGCTTGGTCAAGTCAGTACGGGCCCGTCTCCAGGACCTCAACCTCCAACAACGATGCCCACACCGCCAAATGGTATGAGGCACGGTGGAGGTATCTCGTTAGACTTCCACCAGCAATCGCCGCCGCCGGACCCGCAACATGGTAGACCACCACCAAGGACACTCGAACAGCAGAGCATATTGGAGAACATCCTGGCTCCACGCGCTGGCCCACCCGAATCTCGGCCTCCACAGCAATCGCGCTTCAGCAGCATGTCGCCTGAGAATGCAATGTCTGATCAATTCAGACCTCCACGCCCCGATTCTAGTCACCCAGATGATCACTTTCCCCATCAGCCTCCGCCGCAACGCAATGGTCCTCAAGACGCAAACCTTGCGGCTCTGTTGAACAGTCGTGCACGCGAGGAATCACAGCGTGATCAAGCGACCAAGCAGCGTGAGCGTGACTTCCTGCTGAATCTGATGCAACAACCTTCTCGTGGTACACCACCTCAAGTGCAGGGCCATAATTTGCCTCGCCCGACCCAGGAAGGTCATAACATGCCCTTCTTCGATCAGCAAAGACAGCAGCCTCAGATTCCGGCTCAGCACCAACCCAAAGGCAGAGGTGTTCTGCCTCCCGGCTTCATGGAAGACCCTCGCATGTTTTCAGAGAATGAGATGATGCGTCGTGATGCAGCCGACCGCCAGCTGGAGCTTCAACATATGCAACGATTACAACAACAGCAACAGGAGGCCATGCGAGGAAAGAATCAACGCATGCCAATGGGATACCCCACCCCCGAGGATCCACTTATGGGCCTTCAGCGCCGTAACACCGGAGGCGACCCTCGCATGCCGACCAATATGGGTATTCCTTCGCAGCCTGTACCGGACATGCCGTACATGGGCGGACGCGGTCAACCAGGAATGCCGCCAACACCCCAAGAACGACCAAACATCGCTCCTCCCCCCGGTTTTGGTGGTCCAATGCGTCAACCACCTGGCCTTAATGGTCCCAATGGTCAACAAATGGGCCCTGGGCCGAGTTTCTCAGCAGGCAACACACCACTTGGCCACCTCCCTGGCTTCCCGCCTGCCGGCAATATCCGCGGATTGGGCTTTCCAGGCGGACCCGGAGGACCTGGTGGTAATGGCATGCAGGGTCCGCCAGGCTACTTCCCACCTCCTGGGTATGGTGGACCTCCAATGCCTGGCATGCGAGGAGGTGAAGACCCACGTATGATGTTCGATGGCCAATTCAGTGGGCCTCCCCGCCAGCAGCCCGGTCGTCCTGGACCACCCAACATGTACTAGCATGTTACAGACTCGATTACAAAGCTAAAATTACAGGCTTTGATGTATTCGAGGTTCATAAACCATCAACTTCACATTGATTTCAGCAGAGTGTTATAATGTCGGTTCTTGGCTTCAAGCGCAGCGTCGGCGTCGGGGATGCTGTATATTTGGGTTAGGGCTTTCCCCTTTTTACAGCGATATCCCCTCATGAGAGGATAGGCTTTACATACGTACGGTATCTTGGTCACTCTAATGTACAGTGAGGCTATGGGGCACGAGACGTTGTCTTGAAAGCAACAACAGCAATGTCTTTCGCTACTGCAGCGGGGGGCGAAGAAAGAAATAAATAAGAAGAAAAGGCCAGCTTGTAGACGATAGAATATATCTGAAGTTGGTGCAATGCGTTGTTCTTGATAATTGTGATGCTTGTTGATGTTGAAGAGGTGGTGCGTGTCAAAGCAATGGGAGATCAGCAATGCTGACAAGACTGAGAATATTTGTCGGCCACGAGAGTCACCGAGTCTGGTCTTCACGTGTGGTACGTACAGCTAGTTAAGCTTGAGAGAAAGTTGAACTATATTGGTCAATTGTAACAATGATTAAAAACGCCAAAAAAAAAAGCCCCCAAACACTTGCTCCTCAGCATATAGGCTCACTGCATAGCATCCAAGCATGCTTCATCACCACACCACACCTCTCTCCAGCTAACCTATAGTACAAGCATGCCCAGCAAACTTCCTGCTGCCAGAACAGCGTATGCACCCATGACCAAATCACCATGGGCAAAGAAGCCAGGGGCATTAACGCTAGGAGCAGCAGCCTCGGACTTACTGGAGCTTGCTGCTCCACCACTGCCACTGCCGCCGCTCACAGCTGCTGTGCCCTTGCCTGTAGCAGTGGGTACGGTGCCGTCACCGTTCTTGCCCGCAGCACTCAGCAACGAGGCACAACCACTCGCAGTCGATGCGCTCTGAGTACTTGCCCTACCCGAGAAACTGCAGGCATCTGCGCGCTTCTTCTGACCAATGTAGTATTGGTTTGCAACGAAAGCGAGCTGGTCCTTGGGATCACAGCCAGAATAGGCACCATAGTCGCCAGTTGTAGAGTTGCGCGCAATTCCGCTGCAGTAGTCCTCGTTCTCGCCGCAGATGTAGTTGAAGTCGTCGGCGTAAGCGTCGTCGTCGTCGGAAGTGTAGACGCACTGTAGACTGTCTACCATACACGCGCATAGCTGAGGGTTTACGTTGGGAGGCAACGGAGAAGCTTGCGCGAGCCAAGTTCCACCCACTGAAGGGCAGGCGGGTGCTGAATTGGTAGGTGTGTACTCGGAGCGCTGAGTGGTGGTCGGAGTAACGGAAGCAAGCTGGCTTTGTAGAGACGTGAAGTCGGGGTATGGAGACACACTTGCGCCGTTATCAGCCAATGAAACGAGTCCGTAGTCATTTGCGCCCATGAACCACTCGTAGACGATACCACCAGAGAAGACGTCGGTCATATTGCCGTACAAAACTTCGACCTCAGTAAATGGACGGCTTGTGGGGCTGCTAAGACCCTCGATACAACCGTATTCAGCGAAGAAAACGGGCACCGGATAATCGGAGAAGAATTGGACGCGTTCGCCGTAGGAAGAGCTTGCGTAGTTGCTGTCACCGCACCAAGAATAAACGTTGTAACCCCAGAAATCGATCGAGGTTGTGTTACCCGCGTTGCCGGGTTGGCACGCAAAGTAATGCGCGAGCTCGTCGCGAGACGGGACATCGGCAGTTGCATAGCCCACTCCCAAAGTGCTGCGGTAGTTCTGGTTCTTGATATATGTCTTTGTGTCGCGGACAGCAGCCTTGACGAATGCGGCAGCGGCGGTTTGGTTGTCGCTGCTAACATTCTCGTTACCAGCAAAGAAACCAATGACGTTTCGGTACTTGCTCAGCGCATCGACGACGCCTGTGTATCGCTGGTAAAGCGTGACATCCCACTCTGGGTTGTTTGACTCGATGGATGTGCCGGGCTCGCCCAAGTCGGAGATGACATAGATGTCTGCGCTGGCCAATTGCGCCATGCAGTCGTCATGGTTTTGGGTCGGGTCGATAGCGTACACGCGGATAATGTTTGTGTAGATTTGCTTGAGGTAGGGAATATCTCGTCGGCAGGCGTCGCCATCGGCAAGCGGGTCAGTGTACTTGGTATTGGCGCTTGTTGAGCCATTGGGAGAGTAGTTCTGCTGGTATGCGACACCCTTGAGATAACTGCGATATGGTTAGCATGGTGATCTTGACAATGCTAGAGCAGGTATACATACAATTGCGAGCCATTGTTTGTGTAGAAGAAATGTTGTCCATAGACCTCGATGTCTGGAATGTCGTCGTAGCTCGCTGCGCTCACCCCGCTGGCAGCCAGCGCCGCCACGGCGGTGGGAACAAGACGCTTCCACATTACCATGTTGGCTGTCGATAACGAATGTAGGTAACGAATGTCAAGAGTAGTCGAAGCTTCCCCCAGCGCAGCTTGGTAGACCTTGGGCAAAAGCTTGGCTGTGTAGTGCAGGCAGAACACAAGAAACAAAGGAACGCAGTGTTTCCGGGGCAGCCGGGTAGTTATTCTTCCAAGGCCTTGGACGACCAGGGACGCGTGTCTTAGGGTTTTACGGGCTGGCTGCAGGTACTATACTATTTCAATCACCGCGCGAACAAGGTGGCTATGCTGACACTTGCCCGGCCCGAGGTGGCAACGTAGGCGCTGATGACGCTGCCGTCGTTGTTTGGTGTGGGGCTGGCGATTGGGCGATCTATCGATTAGTCGACTGCTAAGCTTTTCGGGAGCGTCTAGTGTGTTTGTCACCCCCAGTTTTCGTCAATCTTGGTTGGCAACGCGTCTTGGTTCACGGAAATAGGACAGGGTTTCGACTTGTCGTCTTCGAGCACCTTAATTCCATTGTTGCGCGATTTGGGGCCGCGATGCCTGCAACGCAGGTCCGGAAACGCCACCAACCGCCCGTCACCTACCCCTTCAGGCCGCGTGTACCCCCGTATCTCGCTTGTTAGGGCAATGCATGAACTGATATTCAATACCGAGGTTCTTTGGGACCCTGCGCGAAGAAACTTTGGAACCTCTCCATCACCATGCTCTTACCAAGACGGCAGTCGGCTGTTGCTGTATAGTGTGCAATAAGAACGCACAAGAGGCGTGTCGTGCATCTCCGTTACTATGGCATCGCTGAAGTGACAAATTCTTTCGGGAATAAATTCGCATCATGGCAACTAGCTGTAATCCTCACATGCAATCTGCTCTTGTCGCACCATCATTCTTTCATTGAATCAAAAGAATCTAAACAAAATGAAGTACGCAATCTTTTACGACTTCTTCAGTACAGAGCGGCTGTCAGTACAGCCCTGGGATATGTCAGATAACTCTCGTCCCCTCAAAACACCCTACCCACAACAAAAGCCTCAAACACCGCATTTTCAAAAGCGCTCCTTTCGATCACGCCTCCAAAACCATGGCATTGTACTAAATTTGTCAAGCTCAGCTTCAGGCTCTCCCACCTTCCCGCTTCAAGTCCAGTAAATTGTTCTTGTCGCCGGACATAGTCCCATGCTTGTACGGGCGTGACTTCACTGTCTTGCAAAGGGACAGAACCAGACAGTGCCAATAGCTGATCTATACTGGCATGAGGAACTTCCCAAGTCGCAGAAGACAACTGACGTTGGCCGGGTGGCGAAGGATGATGATGGAAGAGGCATGCTGAGACAGTGAGGGCGTGGCCGGTCGAAGTGGGAGGATCCGTATCTGAGCTGCTACTATTGGGCGAGGCGACGTCGATATGTGGTAAACAGGGAGATTCGAGACTACGTATGAACTTTTAGCGATGCTAGCTTAGTGAGGGGCAAGCAGGGCGCATACGTCAAGACAAAGTCCATTCCAACAATTTCTGGGTCGAGGCTACCCATACATGTCGTGGAACTGTCAGGAAAAGTACTAGAGGTGTACCCTGATCCCGTAGAGCCAGACAATGGCGGAGTAATGAGTTGCGGCGGGCTGGCTGCGCGAGTTCCATCAGTGAGGACATCATCACCAAATGCAGTTGCAACTTGACTGCAATACACTTACTTGAAGGCTCTCTCGGCATCTGCTGTACGTATATCTGTTTCCTTCGGTTCTTCCTCTTGTTCTCTTGGCCGATTGTCAGCGCTATCGTCTTTTCCTTCACTATATTGCCTCCTCTCTCCCCGCCATGGGTGACTTCTGGTCTTTCAGGTATTGCAATTCCGTTCTCCGCCAGCAATATCTTCAGAAAAGTAACTTCAGAGTATAAAGTCTTCGCCTCCTGCGAAAGCCTGGCTTCATTCGCCCGCAGCTGAACTACTTCGCTTTCAAGAGAAGCAGTGTATGCTTCTTTTCGCTCCCGATGGGTTCTATTCAACAAATTTTAGTCCAAGATATTGGTCTCGGGACATGAAGGCTGAACGGACTTTTGCGCTCGACGAACCTGTTCTCTGCGCCTCTGCCCCGGATTGCGCGAATCGACGTCGTCTGAGTAGACGAAATCACTATTAGCGATTCATACCTAGGCTACCACGGGTCAAATATAACATACCGTCTGGGGAACTCTTATCACCTTTGAAAGGTTTGAAAGTAAACTTCATCACGCACGAAGCCTCTACTGTGCCGGGGTGTGCAGGTGATCAGTCAGTCGCCCACTAAGAGGATTAGGAATGGATTGCTACGCTTGTGCTGTCAACCTACACAAGCCCGAGTACTGATAGGTATTGTGCAATGAGAACAGTGGTCAAGACGATGAGCGATACATGCCAAACAGATGTCCAGTCTAGTTTTCCCGCAATCCCGTATCCATTCCCAGCGTCGCGCCAATGAGAACGGCCCGGCTGGCATGTCTGACAGGCGCAGCTGAGGCA
Organism: Alternaria postmessia; assembly: GCF_024291825.1. Classification (NCBI taxonomy): domain Eukaryota; kingdom Fungi; phylum Ascomycota; class Dothideomycetes; order Pleosporales; family Pleosporaceae; genus Alternaria; species Alternaria postmessia. Next base: position 117,089 of record NW_026260125.1, read on the forward strand.
ATGTTAAATTGTGCGACCTAGGGGCTGTCTGCTACCGGAAACTCCAGGCTAACCTTTTCTGGTAATTGCTTCATGATCCAGATTCCTTGTTCAGGCAATGGATCTACCGAGCGCTCGCTTGACACAAGCATCGTTTCGTGTCTACCGCATAGCCGACCTACATCCTTGGACTTGATCCGCACAGGAACGACTGCAAGGTCAGTCTCACGCGCCATGCGAAGAATCCTTGCGGTTTTCAGCCTGGGGACGCCGCGGGTGTGCTTGGTGACCCTGTCATCCTGCACGAGTGCAAGCCATTCCAGATTAGGAAATCCTGATCGAATAATCAGTACATCTCGGTACGTGACAGTGCAAGGCATCAGTACTGAGGCAGTGTCTATAAGAGAAGAGCGTACCATCGATAGAGTTGTCTCCAACAGATTAGCTGGACTTTCTCACTTCCTTCACGTTACTTCCAAAACTTTCGCTTCCACTTCAATTTTGGTCTCTCTTTTACTACCACAACACATCGCATACTACAACCATGTTCGCAAAAACAATCCTCCTTGCTCTCCTTCCATCGGTAGCAGTAGCAGCACCGCATCAGCAGCATCGCGCAGGTGCGGACCAGGCACAACAACATGGTGGCATGAGCTGTATGCAACAACCGAATGCTGGCAAACCTGCTGTAGGAAGAGCCATCTATATGTTGACTAATGATGCCGACAACGCCGTCGTTGCACTGCCCATTGGAGCCGATGGCATGCTCTCCAAAGGCAAAGTGATGAAGACAGGTGGTGCTGGATCTGTTGCTGTTGATGCAGAGGGAAAGCCTGCAACGCCTGATGCGCTCGTTGGTCAGTCTGCTTTAACTATCGCCGGAAACGTAAGTTTCTCCATTCCCATGAGTGAATGCGAAGAATATTTGGCTAACGAAATTCAGAACCTATTCGCTGTGAATGCTGGCTCTAATACCCTTACCATGATGACCATATCATCAAGAGATGCCACATCGCTCTCGTGCGTTGGTAAGCCTTTGGCCATACCTGGCGAATTCCCAAATACTGTCGCTGCGTCTGCGAAGAACAAGCTCGCCTGCGTCGGCACAACAGGTGCCAAAGCGGGAATCTCATGCGCTTCCTTCTCCCGGCAAGGACTCGGGCAAATGGATGAGCTTCGATCCTTCGATCTCGGACAAAGCACACCGCCTGTAGGACCACTGAACACAGTCTCACAGACTTTCTTCTCATCTGACGAATCTGCTCTATTCACGACCGTCAAGGGCGACCCGACAGTGAACAATACGGGCTTCCTCTCCACCTACTCGGTGCAAGCCTCAAACGGAGCGGCCACTCTTTCCAAGAAAGATGTCCGTAGCTCGCCCAACGGAACTGCGGTGCTTTTCGGCTCAGCTACCTTGTCCAACGACCCGTCTACCCTCTTTGTCACTGACGCTTCATTCGGTGCTACCGTATTGTCGATTGACTCCAAAGGCCAAGCAACAGTCAAAGGGAAACAAGCTATTGATGGCCAAGCAGCAACCTGTTGGGCTACCATCTCCGACGCAACAAACAGCGCCTTCGTAACAGATGTCGGAGTGAACCGTGTTGTGGAGATGAGTCTAGACGACGCAAGCATTATCAAACAACTTGATCTATCTGCAAATGGCGACCCTGGTCTCATTGATCTGCGTGCGGCAGGAGACTTTGTTTACGCATTGAGCCCAGGTAATGGGACGACGGCTGCGGCGATAATGGTGCTGGATGTATCTGGAGGCCAAGGATCCATGAAGCAGGTGCAACATTTCGACCTGAGTGGAATGGCAGGAAAGAACGCTCAGGGTATGGCTGTGTTGATGTGAGGGGAACCGATCGTGTTTCATCTGTAGCATGTAGTGTCTGCAATTCTTAGCCTTCCATTTTGTCGTACTCACTGCCTGCTGCGTTCATCTTTACAAATCTGCTTAGTGGCTAATTCCTACCGCTGGTGCACAGGTGATAGTTTCTACTTTGTTATCGGAGTCTCCTTGTTTGTGACGTCCAACCCCACTGCTCATAACTAATTTACATGTTATACAAGTCGTCAATCGTAGCGTTGGTTCGCTCAGTGAGACGGCGTAAGTGCTTAGCGCATAGACTACGTCTTGATAAATCATCTAAAGCCAACTGTATGTAAACGGCGCATCTGTCTCCTGCCCTCGGACGTCGGAGCTGGTGGGAAGAGATCGCTCGGAGTAGGACGAAGGCGGTACGTCTGCTGCGCGGGTGCTGGGCGGCTGGTAGATTTGCTGGGCTCGGTGGGTGACTTGTTAACCGCTTGAGCTGACTCTTGTGTTTGGTATTCAGGATCTTCGGCATCCTCTTCCAGATCTTCAATGTCTTGTTCCAACTCCTTTAACGCTTCATCAGCGCTCTTATCCTTCCTTTGGTGCGTTCTCAGTACTCCACCCCACAATGTCTCGAGGTCTGTCTCGGCTCTCTTCTCCTCTGTAAACATCTGCACGACAACGTTGACGCCAGGCTTGATGTCCCTGAATCCCACAAACTGCTCCACATCCGCTCCTGGCATGTGCGTGTCATCGGGATGTGCTTCCAGCTTCCCAAGTGTACAGCAGATCCAGCCGGTCCGTATGCCGTCATCGATGTTCCCCTCGGGTGCAGCGCCACCAACGTTTGCCAACATTCTCATGCGCTTCGCCTTTCGCCTCAGTTTGATCTTCAGCTCGTTGCGACCCAACAGACCAGCTGCATTCGCCTTCAAGCCGTGTTCACGTCGGAGCCATCTACAAAAGCGATCGGCTGCTACGTGCAGATGTTTTTCGGAGCGCGCTGTTGCGATGATCATAATCAGCTTGGGGCCGAGCGCAGGCGGGGGATCGAGATTTCGGAGGTCGAGCAACTGTAAATCGTCCAGACCGGCCGTGATGGAAACATATTCGAGTAGTGTTTGCAGGAGTGGTGGCGGATTTGGCGGGAGATCTGGGACTTCAGCGGGGTTCAGCGTGGGCGACTGGACCGACGACTGTTGTCTCAGGTACCATGGGATGGCGTTGTCTTGTTGAGAGGGCACTGGTGGAGCTTCTTTCGACTTGTCCACAACGTCTGTTGTGTCTTGCTGCGACACAGCATCCGCAGCAGTCAGCTTCGACTTGTCATCGAGAAATGCAAACTCGGGGTCTTCGGTCGCAGGATCATTCCTGTCTAATCTTGGAATTGCACTCGTGCTGAAGGCGCATCGTGAGAATGTCCGAGGTAAGGTGCGTGATAATGCGCCATTGAGTCTAGGTGCCGGAACAAGTTGGCGTATATGTGCGCTGCGACAGGCGTTGCAGACAAACCTCGAGGAAGCGATGGTTGGGAAAGACATGGTGGGCAACAAAGCGGGCACCAAAGGTCGGATGGCGTTGTGCAGCACAACTTTCCCAATGACATCGGTGTTTTGCTGTACCGACTGTCCAAGACCCCTGCTGGCGTCTGACGGGCTGCCACGTGACGGCCGATAAGATAAGACTTTTTGCCCCTCACACTGGCGGAATTTCCAATCGACGACTCATTCGCGCACTAGTTTTTCCCCTCCATATACCCTTTGCCTGCCCTTCTGGTTTCTGAAGTAACTCGAATCACCGAACCCGCCTACGTCGAAACGATACCGCACATATGGAGGGCGTCACCATGGATGGCCAGCGCTCTTTTGCGCCCGAGCCCAAGAACGCCGCAACCATTCTCTGCGCAGACTGCGGCGCGCCTGTTGACGGCACCCTCTCTGGTGCCTTCTGCTACGACTGCATAAAACTGAAGACGGACGTTACCGGCGGCATCCCGCGCGAAGCCATTCTGCTCATGTGCCGCGACTGTGACCGATGGCTCTCCCCTCCCACGACCTGGGTCGTCGCCCACCCCGAATCGCGCGAACTGCTCGCTCTCTGCCTGCGAAAACTGCGCGGACTCAACAAGTTGAGAATCATAGACGCCAGCTTCATCTGGACCGAGCCGCACAGCAGGAGGATAAAGGTCAAGATCACGGTGCAGTCGGAGATCAACGAAGGCGCCATCATGCAGCAGAGCTTCGAGGTCGAGTTCACACAAAACTACAACCAATGTCCAGACTGCGCCAAGAGCTACACCCACAACACATGGAGGGCGTCGGTACAAGTCCGACAGAAGGTGCCGCACAAGAGGACGTTCCTGTACCTGGAACAGCTGATTCTGAAGCATGGCGCCCACAAGGACACAATCAACATCAAGGAAGTCCACGACGGTATCGACTTCTTCTTCGCCCAGAGGAATCACGCCGTGGCCTTCTGCGACTTCCTCAAGGCCGTCATCCCCGTCAACATCAAGCGATCCGAAGAGCTCATCTCGCACGATATTCACACCTCGACAAAGAACTACAAGTTCTCCTTCTCGTGCGAGATTGTGCCTATTTGCAAAGACGATCTTGTCGTCCTTCCTATCCCGCTCGCAAAGAAGCTCGGCAACGTCTCACCCCTCACACTCTGCACCCGCATCGGTACCTCAGTACAACTACTTGACCCTTCGACGCTCCAGACAGCCGATGTCGCCACCGACATCTACTGGCGGACGCCTTTCCGACCCCTCGCCGATGTACAGGAACTGACCGAATTCATTGTTCTCGACATCGAGCCTCTAGGTAAGCAGGTCGGCCGCCATTTCCTCGCCGAGGCCACCGTAGCCCGCGCCTCTGACATGGGCGTCAACGACACAACATACTACTGCCGCACACACCTCGGTGGAATCCTACACGTAGGCGACTCGGTAATGGGTTACTTGCTTGCCAACACAAACTTCAACAACGAGCTTTTCGACGTCCTCGAATCCAACAACAAGTACTCATCCGCCATTCCTGACGTCATGCTTGTCAAGAAGTACTACCAGCGCTCCAAGAAGAACAAGAATAAGCGCAACTGGCGCGTCAAGCGTATGAACAGGGAGGAAGGCGAGATGCTGCCTCGCAAGCAAGATCAAGAAAAGATGGAGCGCGACTTTGAGATGTTCTTGCAGGACGTTGAAGAGGACCAGGACTTGCGCGCGACCATGGCACTATACAAGGCGCAACAGGAGCAGAAGCAGCGCGATGCGGATGCTATGGAGACCGAGAGTAGCCTTGGCGATGATGAAGATGAAGGCCTGCAGATCCCTATGGAGCAGCTGCTGGATGATTTCGAGGAGATGAAGATGGAGGACTAGGTTTGAGACTCATGATATCTATGTCGCATCGGTTCTGGCGTTGTCTCTTAGTGCATCTACGGGCGTTGGGCGGGTAAAAGGCATGGGAGTACCAAGTTGATAGACTTTTCGATTTTAGCCATGTCGACGGCGCGTCGTATCCCGCAATCTGAATTGTTTCACACGCCTCACACTGTCGCATGTTATTACACTTGTTGAACGCCTAACAACTCCACTGCTGTGGGCAAGAGTTGATGTTGGAATAAAACCTTCTCGACCACGTTTTTCTTTGCCTCGCTTGTGGTGACGTAGGGACCTTGTCGCGAGCTAAGCACGGTCGCATGTGATCGTAGTTTCACCAGTTCGCCTGAACTCTCTCTGAAGCTCTCCCCCCTCATCATTGCACATCCCAATGTCCTACAAAAGAAAGTCTGCCGATAGCTGTAAGTTTGCGCCCTCTGATAGGTTCATAGCGGCTACACTCTTGCGCACGCCAGAAATTCCGCCTAAGGAGGTGCTGGTCTTGTACAACCTTGGAGAAGGCTCAAGGGTTCAACACCTGACGGGCATATCCTTCGTCCCATCCACGGCTGCTTGTTTCCTACGGTTGATGTTGTCTCGAATCTGCCAATGTGGACACCGCTCCAGGCGATCTGGATCTGCGTCCAAGGATGCAGGATGTGTCATGCACTAGGATGAAATACGAAAGAGTTGGCGATGCGCCAGGGCCAAACACCTCGGCAGTACTTATTAGGAGCTCTAGACTTGGGGAGCATGTCGTCGCCCACAACCACACCCTTCCTATGCGTCGACTTTTGGAGGGTTTCTTTTCGGCAATAACAAACCTGAAAAGAACTCTGCAAGAAGTAATGCTGCCATCTGTGGAGTTTTCAGCTCCTGCTGTTCACGAATAACGGTGACTCGCGTGTCGCACCATCGCCGTGGTCTAGTCCTGATGACATGCCACCCTAGTCTTCGATCGTGAGAAACGCTCCCGTCTGAACGGCTTCGCAGCCGCATTCGAAAAAGATCCCCGATCTCCAGTCCACTGAGGCGATTGCATTCTCTTCGAATTTCCAGAAAGCCTAGATTTCGGCAAAGGAGGGGCCGCCATCATCCCCAAACGGCATGCGATTCAGCCCGGATAACCAGCAAAGCCTGTTGAAAGATCAGCTTGCGCAATGTCGTTCCCGGCACTTGGGAACATAGGGTTCAGCGTCCCTCAGGAACATGCCTTGATGCGCAGGTCGCAGTTCTTCATACCGCGACTTCAACCTTTCATGTCTTCATACGCCCGAAGACTTTGATAGTGGCGCCCCGATTTTCGAACGAAGCGTAGCATACGCATTTGGTCACAATGGCTGACGAATTCACCGCCATCATCGGTGAGATGATCAAAACTCCTCCAGACCCAAATGAGCCTGTGCCACTGGCGAACCAGAAAGGCACAATGTTCGGCGTCACAATACCATTCCATGTATGTCCAGCTTGAGAGTAGAATATCCCGGAAGCTCACAAGTACAGGTACTTTGCTGGATTTTCGTTGCCTTTCGTTTGCACACACGTCTGCGGGTTGTTCGCGAACCTGGCCTTGATGACCTCTTCGTAGTCCTGGCGGCTGCATTCAATTTAGTATCACTTGTAACCTTTCTCTACGGTAAGCATCTCCGCCTTGACCTTGGGCTTATCTAAGTCGTCTCGTAGGTACCAAGTATGGCATGGGCCACCATCTTATATACTCCTTCAGTGTACTACAGCCAACCATGATTTGGCTTTACATCACCAATGCCGCATATCACACAACCACCGCCTTCATCAAGATCTCGCTACTCTTACAGTACCTAAGGCTGTTTCGTGAAGGCACTCGTCGCACAGTCTCTATCGTACTGCTTGCGCTGGTTGTAACATGGGGCTTGACATTCTCCTTCATGGCCTGGGTACCATGCTTTCCTGTCTCTGGGTTTTGGGACAGAAGCAACGGTGCCAAATGCTACGGCTTCGGGTATCGCACCGTCAACGAGGCGAAATACTCGGTACTTTCTTTTGCTGCGACGAACATGTTGTTTGATATCGCAATCTTTCTTGTTCCGCTCACGGAATACTTCAGGCCAGACCTGAGACGAAAACAGGTTCTCGCCATGACTGGGTTGTTCGCTCTTGGTTCCATGTAAGCCAAGTTTGTCGAATTTCATAATTATCGCTGACATGTTCAGCGTCGTACTCATGGCTATCCTCCGTCTTTGGAGCACCTTCAAGCATAGTCAAAGCAAAACCCAAAGCTTTGATTTTACCTGGTGGTATCCCGAAGTCCTGATCATCTCCTGCCTCGAAGTCGATTTCGCTATAATGTGCGCAAGCATGCCCATATTCTGGCCTACCGTCATCGCAAACTGGAGTCACATCTTTGTCACAAACGAAGTCCGCGTTACACACCACCAACGCCTCGCCGACGACAGCCGAGATAATTTCGAGTTAGTTAGGAACACGTCGTTGAAGAGCGTAGGAAGCGTGGAGGGGTTGGCAAGGGCGAGTGGGGAACAACAAGCGGTTTACAACGGATTCGACCCGGAGACGGGTAAAGATGGACGGTTTGCTATCATGCAAGTAGAAGTACAACCGCATGCGCAGGAATCGCGGAGACTCTGAATAGCAAGTCCTTGAGAGACTGAGCATTATGTCCTTAACATTGACTGCCCTTGCTCCTGAAATTGGTATTGCTTACAACGAAATGGCGATGCTGGTTAGTTATGGCTGATCTCTGAGTACCCACAGGCTACCACAGCAAACGTTGCTGCGCCTACAGGATTCTGATGTATGCACGAGCGCATATCATGAACGCAAAAAAGCTTTTGCATCGTCGATCGGCTCGTATCAAGGCTAGTCGAGCTCAGCACTAGGAAAGAAGACAAGGCTGTCTGTGAGATTTCGGAATGTTAGACAGAAGTGGGTAAGAACGACGGTGAGCAAGCAAAGCCGGCGAGTACATCTAGCATTCCCTCTCTTTGTTCTCACATCCGTGCAAAATAGCAGTCTAAGCGGCGGTTGTGATTAGGATTTTCCTCTCCTTTGCACACAGACTAAAACAACAGGTACCCACCCACCGTTCACATAACTGCGATATCTTCGAAGAACCACACCTTGCCCGCGAGCACCCGATTAGCGGAAGATCGGTTGGTCGACGCGCCATCAAAGCAGGGGCAAGGGCAAGGGCAGTCGCGTCAGTGCGTTAACACCTGGGCAGCGAGCGCATCCGGCGTCCCTCGGCCATACCCGAAACTGTGGCTCCCTGGTTTGTCATTGCTGGCCCATTCGTACACGAGACAATCGCAAACATGCAGATTCGTCTTCACAATCGAATCCTTGGCTATTTTCGACATATCGCGGACAACACCCGTAGGCTATGGCAAGGCATTCTGCCCGTGCGAGATGGACCAGACATTATTTATCCATCATCTATTTACCGCTCTCGCAATGATTTGCATGGTCTCGCGCCTTGTCTGCCGGAAGATTTTATTCAAGAAATTTGACTTTGGAGACTACTGTACCATGGGTGCGATGGTCTGCGCTGCTACGCGCGGTGGTGTAATACACGTCGTCCTTACTTGGGGTACGAACAACATGCCCGAAAAACTCCGGGCGACTACAGACTTCACTCCCGTCGAAATATATCGCCGCACAGTTGGTAGCAAACTTGCTATCACGAATCGTCCAATCTACAACACCTAGTGAGTACTACTGGTTCATAACGACGTGGACTAACAATGTTAACAGCCTGTGGTTACAGAAATCAGCAATACTTTTTTTCTACCTTCATCATATTCATCCAAGCGAACAATGGAAGCGATACATATCCTGGTCCTACGGCATAATCTTCGCTGCAACTTGGGTTGCTGCGCAGATTGTTGGCTTCACTGAGTGTGACCCTTTCCATCTGTACTGGCAGGTGGTTCCAGCTCCCGGAAGCTGTGTTCAGGCACAAGTTCAACTGTTTGTGCTAGGTATCCTTAACATCGTGAGTCCATCTCGCTGCTTCCAAACACATGTTTTGTTGAGTGTGGTTAGGCTAACTTGAGCCCGTCGCTAGATCACCGATTTCATGATACTCGCCCTCCCACTCCCAATGCTCTCTTCGTTGCGAACACCATGGCGCACAAAGATACGCCTTTATGCTCTTTGTACACTTGGAAGTAGGTCCTGACTGTAACGATGGCACGTAAGACATACGCTGACTTCAACCCCCCATAGTATTCATCATTGCAATCACCATAATTCGACTCCCAATCAACGCAATGCATGCAGCTGTACAAGCAAACCGGACGACATGGGCAAGCACTGAGCTGCTTGCCGCTGCGATAGTGGTAAACGCGCCTGTTTTGTATGGAGCGTTCAACATCTGGCGACAACGCTCACGTCGAAAATCTCAAAGACTGGCACCACGCGCAGGCGCATCATCCACAATACGCACCATAGGCAGCGGCGGCAAGCAACCTAAAAGATTATCAAACGTGCCAAAAGACGATGAGGAGCTTATGCTTCAGCCTTATCGCCAGACCAGCATAACATCCTGCACATCCCTCCAAGATCCGCAGAGCGAAGACGGAGCAACAAAGAAGCCCGACTTAGGATCGTATGAGGAGGCGGATCGGAATCGGGCGCAAGCCTCGAATTGAATAAGACAGCCTCCATTTTTTTAAGATAATAGGTCGAATCAGATTCATGCAAGTTCATCTCGTGGAGCGGTACAGTACTCGTGCGGGTCAAACCTCCGTTCTACCAGCCCAGTGCTTTACCTGTTAAGGCTAGATAATCGAATTCTTGAGGCGGGTGGGGACAAACCTCGGGATTATGGGACCCGCAGCCAAGACCAAGAACAATCTTCCGGCCCATGCCGGTATCTGTCTGAACCCACAACAGCCGTGTTCGACAACGGCGGCTTCCGCTTTCAAGCAGTAGAACTCTTGGGGCGCCTCAAAAAGTTATACCATATTCGAGTAAACGGGGGCAAGGGAGCCCTAGTGTCTTACGGTATCACGCGAAGAACCGAAGAAAAAGAAATTTACATACGGGAGGATCGTAGCCGCATGAAACCCCTGTAAGAAGGATGAAGCCCAGTTCGATCAACCATCTCCGCAGATCCTCATCTAAGGCGGTGTGATGAATCAGAGCCACGCAGCAGCGATTTTCTGCTGGATATGCTGGCCTCATAGCACGACAACACAGCAGTCTACCTCGACACCATCTCCTCGTCTCATCTTCACCCTTTAGTACAGGTCCCACGCGGCCCGTCAGCTATGAAGCTTCTGCGACATCTGACGCTCTTCGCCTGCTTGGCGTCAGCACAGAATGACCGGCCTATTGAATCTGAAGTCCCAGCGGTACGGACATACTTTTACGTCGGCGGTGGCTATGCCGACGATGGCAAGGGCGGTCACATATTCAAGGACCAGATGTACGTCGAAAAACTATCGCCTGTTTCGACCGAACAAGATGTGAAGTCCCCCGTCGTTTTGATTCACGGACAAGGTCAGACTGGAACAAACTTTCTCGTCAAGCCGGATGGAGGGGTGTCATGGACCTCACACTTCCTTGCAGCTGGCCATACAGTCTACATCGTGGACCAAACCTTCCGTGGCCGCTCCGCGTGGGCACCAAGGGCCGGCGCTGATGCCCCGTCGACTTACTCTGCTGAGCTTATTCAACAACGCTTCACTGCTCCGCAGCAATATCGCTTGTGGCCTCAATCAACACTTCACACTCAATGGCCAGGAACAGGCGTTATGGGCGATCCAACTTTTGACGCTTTCTACTCCTCGAACGTCCAGTTCATTTCCAATGCTACCTATCAGCAAAGCACCGTACAGTCTGCTGGAGCACAGCTTTTGGATCTAATCGGCACTCCTGCTTGGCTCCTTGGCCACAGTCAGGGAGGAATCCTGCCATTGCTCATAGCTGATGCTCGACCCCGTCTAGCGAAGGGACTTATCTTGCTAGAGCCGACGGGCCCACCCTTCCAGGAAGCGGTTTTCGGGTCTGCAGCAGCGCGAAAGTGGGGCTTGACGGATATACCGATGAACTATTCACCTCCAGTAACTGACCCTGCAGAACTGGTCCAGCAAGTTTATCAGCCTGCGAATCTGACTAGTAACAACGCGACCGTTCCTTGTGTGCTGCAAGCAATGGATCCAGCACCGAGGCAGCTGATCAATATTGCGCCACTGCCCATTCTCACTGTTACGTCGGAAGCCAGCTACCATGCGCCGTACGACTATTGCACAGTGAACTTCCTCAAACAGGCAGGTTGTTCCAAGGCTACACATCTCGAACTTGGCAAAGTTGGTATCCATGGCAATGGGCATATGATGTTTATGGAGAAGAACAGCGACGAAATATGGCAACGTATTTACAGTTGGATAGAGCAATCTTAGGAAAACTCCACTATGATGTTTGGTCCTCGTCACCAGTATACCTTGGTGCATCTATAAATCAAAATCATGGTGTCATTCACACCCGCAACTACTTCAAGGCCCTTCCAACTTCTTGCCGTCTTGACATACTCCGTCCATTGCTATGTCTTTCTCCGGTTCCGCACTCTTCTTCCTAATGTCCTTCCAACCCATGCCTAGGCTGGCAATGACAGCTATACATGCTATAGCTGACAAGAAATAAAACACATTGCGAAGACTCTCCGAATACGCTCTCAGTAGACCATCCAATTCTCCAAGTGGTACAAGTGCCCGTACGGCACTGGCACTAGATCCAGTATCAAGTACAATCCGAGGCGATACTGACGGCACGTAAAGTGAGATTTTGGAGGTGAGTGTCTGTGCGAAGATAGTGTTGGCAATAACGACAGCAACAGATGTGCTGAGGTTCTGGAAAAAGACGAGACTGGCTAGAGCAATCGGGTATTGGGAAGGTGGTACGGCGTTTTGTACTGCAATGATTGCCTGGAAGTATTAGTGATTGGGCAACCACTCGAGCAGTACTATTGGTTACCATCTGCATGCCACATCCCCGACCAGCGCCTAGAACGATTTGATATCCAATCCACACCGCGGTGCTTGTAGATACCGTGAACGTTGACACCAGAACATTTCCTATGGTGGTGATGACACCACTAGCGAGTGCCCAAGGGAGATAGTATCCCATACGTGATACTAATAAGGGTGAGCCAACATGTCTATGGGGCAGTCGGCACGGAGACATACCTGCAGCGCCAGTAGCGATAACAGCCAAAAGCTGACTTAAGATACTTGGCAAGACGTGTACGCCACTATCAGTAGGACCGTTATTCTTCACGGCTTGGAAGTAGGTCGGCATCCAAATACTTGCTGTCATCATACAAGTGATGATGCAGCTGGAGTGCACGCAGCTGGTCCAGACAACGCGCTTCCCAAGCAGCTTTCCTGGAAGCATAGCCTGATCCCCCACTCTCTTCTCCCAAAGTATAAAGAGGACGGCGCACACTCCTGCGCCACAAAATAGCCCGATAACGACGGAGGAATCCCAAGCTTGAGCTCCGCTACTGCCAAGCTGCAGAGCGAGAAGTAGCATGACAGATGGAGGGACGAAGAGCGCAAAGCCGAACAGGTCGAGATCGGAAACAACTTTGCGAAAAACGGATACGGTAAGACGTGGCTTCAAAGTGCGCTCGGGAATGCGGACAAGAGTTATGAGCGCGGCTGCCGCTCCTCCTATCGGTAAGTTCATGTAAAAGCCTACGTTGGAGCCACAGTCAGCTTCAAGGGCAAAACAAGATGTGAAAAAATACTCAACATACACCAACGCCATGTAGCATGCTCAGTAAGAGCGCCTCCAATAAGTGGCCCTGCGACAATACCCATTTGTGCAGCTGTCATCTGGTCAGCATTCGACCATGTTTACTTCCAGGCTACAATATGCGTACTTCCAAGTACTATGCCGGTGTATACTGTAAACCTTAATTAGCATTATTCTCTTACACTAACAAAGTTGCAGACGTACCAGGACTCTTCTCTGCTGGAACAGCTGCAGCTAGCATCGTCATAGCGCCGTTGACGATACCCGAAGCTCCTAAGCCTGCAACCACTCTTCCTACGATCAGGAAAGCCGAAGAGCTAGCGACAGCGCAAAGTAGAGATCCAAGCTCGAACAAAAGCACGAACGTGAGAAACACAATCTGTGAGGTGATTAGAGGTATGCTACTCTTTCGGAAGAAGCTGGTGCTTACCTTGGTACTGAGATGGGCATAGAGCTTCCCAGAAAGCGGTTGCAGCGTCGCGCTAGCAAGCGTAAAAGCACCAATATACCAACCGACGTCAGCGAGGGAGTGGAATTCGGATGTGATGCGTGGTATTGCCTGGTATCTTCAGTATTGGTCTCTATTATCGGCCTTGTAGATTGTTCATACAGTACCCATGATGGATGTATCAAGGCAGACTAGAAACGTAACAAGCGTCAAGCTGCCGAGAAGAACAAAGAGTCTCAGACCACTGAGATATTGGTCCATTGGAGTGATGTTCCCATTATGTGCCATGTCGACTGCCTCCTATAGTTAATTCGATCTGCGCAGTATCGATCTAAGACGTAGAGTTGCAGCGAGATGGCGTCAGATAGGTAGACAAGTATATGAATGCGAAAAGTAGAACGCGATGCAGGCATGCAGTGACCAGATACAAGAAAGACAAGAAGAGAGATTAAGAAGGAATCGTCCATTGATGTGTTGCACTGTTTCGATGGTAACTGTGGAGGCCTGAGCGTGATCGAACGGGTTTCGGGTTTGAATTGGACTTCAGGCAACCGCATCTGTGTCAAGGAAAGCAGATCGAACGCCGCTGCACTCAGGACAATAGATCGGCCACAACATGCTATGGAGATGTTCCTCCACTTACGATAAGGCTTTGGTTCCTATGAATCTTACGTCCATAGGTGCACCGATGAAATGTCTAGTCTTGTATTTTTACGATCTGCACGGCTCCCCCAAAGCGTGACCATGTAGGTATGGCAGTGGCACTCTCGCGTAAGTTAAAGATTGAAAGCACTAGGCATCCAAAAGTCGCTCGAAAAGTCCATCATTCCTATATCTCCAATCAACCCGCTGTTCCAACCGTCCGCTGCGCTGTCCATGATGTCATCATGCTCCCTCGTAGGGAGTTTCCAGTTTGGCGCCTTAGCTCTCAGTGTCTCTGCGGCCGCAGCAAACAGACTTTCTTCGCCTGTTTGAGCCTTATATTCGGAATTAGCCCGCTCAGCTATCTCTGCAAGTTGCTCTAGGCACTGCACGATGTCGACAGTCGATTGGACAATTGTTGGATCCCAGCCAGGTACTCCTTTGATGCTAGAGAGTCGAAACAAGATCTTGCAACAATAGGACCATATGAGCATTGACGGAGCTGTCAGACTCATAGTGTCGCCAGCCAAAGCGTGATCTCGACAGGCTTTACATGTCTGTAAGAGTTCCATAAGGTATCCGATGCGCTTAGAGTCGAAGGCGAGTTGCGACGCTGCCATCTCAGTTGTGGACGATCTCAAGAGCGCGAGTTCATAAATGGCAACCTGGGCTGTTTGGGTGAGCCCGATGATGAGCCCTAGATATAATTAGGTGTTTGAAGGGGTGACGGCATAACGATCTTACAGTGTTGTAGACATTCAGGAGCGAGCGATCTCTGGAAATTGCTAAGCGCCAGGGTAAGAGGATCAATAGCTATCATAGCATATCTTGCTGTACTGGGATCACCCGAAGCTCTTCGAGATACCTCGGCAGCACTGATCGCAATCTTCGCCAGACGCGCACTGGCAGCCAATATGCCGTCTTCTTGAGATTCTCGGCCTTTGCTCAAACAATCGGATGCGTCTTCCATCTGCGATGACCAGAGCATTAGGTCGTATTCGAATATTATTGAAACACTTCCGCGATCAGTTAAGCCAAGCCGAATTCTATCAAAAACTCACTTCGCGCATAGTATGAAGACAGCTAGTAAAGCTCTACTGCCTTCATTTGTCCGAACTTCCTTATTATCCACATGAGGACCTAGACTTGGACATCCCGTCGGTTGCGCAGGCTTGTCAAGACGAAGATCGCTCACCACCGTCTTCGCAAGATTGCACATGGAGCCCAGAAATTGCTTACCATGGGTAAAGTACGGTGACCTAGATTTCGTTAATCATGAGAGGGCTATACGTGACAGTTTTCTCACCAAGCAATACACATGATCAGACTCAACAGCACATCAATACTTCTTTCTCCTTGCACTATGATCCTAGAAGCCAGCTGTTCTCGTAACTGCTTACTCAGCCGGCTTTGCTGAGTGACCGCCTTGGTGAGCACGGTGCGGATAGCATGACAGAGCAGTGGATATCTGACATGAAGATCGTCTGTGGTGAGGTTCTCCGATAGGTACACGAAGGGAAAGAGATGTAGGTAAGTCGTCCGAAAGTCGACTAATTGCTCAGGAGTCAGGCGGTCATGATTTTCGGGGTTATATGATAATCTTTGAGTAAAAACTGAGGACTCCGGCGTGAGTACGAGTTGATCATCGGGCGACATTGACACAGGCGCTGCATGCTGTGTACGAAGAAGCGAGACAACTTCATCAAGTTTATCCTCCAATTTCGACCTCTTTGGGACTGGGGTTGGTTTTGATGCCTTCCTACGCGCTGGAGATGTGGATTTACATTCTTTCCCCAGTCGATGGCATCTGTTGTTCTCAGGTTAGCTCAGATGTCTTAAGAATGTGTTGCATGTCCTGCATCATAGTCACACAGGTGGCGAGGTGTGCAACAGCGAGGACTCCCGCACTATGTCCATCCTCGCCTGTCGTACACAACGCGCAGATGCCTTTACGCGCCATGCGACAGTCGATTTGACGTGGGATGGTTGATGGAATAGGATCAATGACGCACCTGTCGCAGATGGAACTTCCGTCGCCGCGTATCATGCATCGGCATTTCGCTTTCACACAATTGCTACACGCTCTGCCATACCGAGCAGGAGTACTGCGCAGCAAACCGGCTTCCATCATCGATTCCGGACCATGGTACACGTACGCGGACTAGGTACGAGGAACCTCAACATTATGGCGGTGTTGGTGCGCGAGCTTGTAAGACGGCGGGATGCGCTGGGTGCGGATTTCGCCTGAATTCCGTTGGGGCGGAATTCGCAGTCACGGAAATTGGGCGGGCCTACATCTCGTGTCACCTGCAGCCTCACACCTCTAACAAACAGCACACTCCTTTTCTGTACAACCAGTCGTGGGTAATTGAGGTATGCAAGAACAATTACCTTAAATGATCCTCATCGTTGCTCTTATTTCAGCTATCGTCTTCCACACGCCACAGTGCCCTTCCCTTACGACCTTTACGGCTCTCTTGTACGGACAAGAGTGAGGTAAGAGCACATACATCACATACCTGGAAGATGCAGGTCGGCCTTGCTGGAAATCTAACAATAATTGTTCAAAAAGGGTATCTGTCCAAACTCCATGTCTACTTTGCACTGCACATCAAACATTGCCTTGGCTCACGCGCCGTGGCCGTTACATCTTCACGTCCTCACCTTCTCCTTGCCCTTTCTTAGTCTTTCGAATTCCCGTATGAGTTCCATGGCGTTCAGGTCAGCCTCGAACTTTCTGCCGATCCATTCGGTTTCGACCAATTTCGCCGCCCTGATACGTTTCCTTGTTCCGCTCTTCGCCAGATACTTCATACTCTTGACGATGCCGTCTCCTGGGTACGCCACTATCCCTACAGCGGCTGCGCTCGTCTTCGTAACGAGGCCGGCCATTCCCTTACCAAATCCTTTGGCGTACCCGATCGCACCCTCCTTTTTGCCGCCCTCGTACGTCTGACGGAAGGGATCCGAGAAACCATCTGCTATGCCGTGAACGAAATTCTTTCCGCCCACCTGGAAACCGGAAAGAGCACCGGTAACCTCTCCATGGTCTTTGACCTCTTCTCCATACAGTCTCGGTACGTTGCGGAAGCCTTCCGTGGTGGCGAGGGGAAGATCAACGATGACGCCTTTGTAGAACGCACCGACGAATCTGCCAAAGCCTTTGGCGACCCCACCAGCCACGCGACCTGCAACAGCCGCACCGTTTGACTTGTCTGACGATGTCGAGGCGGCTGAAGAGGTGACAGAGTGTTTCGGCTCGGTGAAGGGATCCACGACCATGCCCTTCGCTGCCATACCCATATCTCCGACGATACCGACACACGCAGAAGTCGTGCTTGTCACAGGGTCCCAACGTTGATTAGTGATGATAAATGGGTCCGTTTCGTGGTTCTCAAGATCTGAGGAAACAATCACACCGTTCTCGATCAATACTTGCGCAGCCAGTTTGGAGAGGAGGATGGACCCCTTCTTTGTTTTCCAGGAAGCCACCTCCGTGGGTAAAAGAGCACATCGCATTGTTTCGAGAGGCAGGTTTGCATGGAAAGATTGCGCAGCAGCTTCGACACCACGTTCGCTCGCCATCTGCGAAGATAGAGCACGTGCTGCTTGCTTCGCTTCGCGCGTGAGGCAGAAGTGGATGGCTGGTGTAAGGTTCTCGGCCGTCAGGAGTTTGTGGGGAATAGGCATCGGACCTGCTCCCGCTGCTGCTATCATCTCTCCCCAGAATGGTTGATCTCCAAAGAAGGGTACGACAACAGTAGGACACGCATTGCGTAGCCCACAAGCAGCAGTACCTGCTCCGCCGTGATGAACGACCGCTGCAACGTGCTGGAATAACCATTCATGGGGACAGTCACCGATGAACAGGACGTCTTTGTTGTCGTTTGGCAAATCGGCACCCAGGTTGCTCCATCCTCTCGAGATGATCGCTCGGATACCTAGAGCGCGTACAGTTTCTAGGATGCTTGACGTCATCTTCGCCGGATCGTCCAGGACGATACTTCCGAAGCCTATATATACCGGCGGAAGTCCATTGCGTAGGAATTGATCGATTTCCGCAGACGGCGTGTACGGCGTTGGCTCACGAAAGAAGAAACCACAGACATCGATATGCGCTGCCCAATCCGCTGGCTTTGGAACCAATGCCGGAGACCAGCAATATGTGAAGGGCACTTTGAGCGTGGAAGCGAGTACAGGCCCAACCGATACAGGAACATCTTCCAGGTCCAGAGAATGGCGAAACCGATTGATGACGTCGCCAAGACCCTGCCATGTTAGGAATTCAACTACGCCGTAAGACGCGTAATTGATCAGCGCGGTCGAGATTTCGCCACCTTTGAAGTTTGCCAGCGGATGCGGAAAGGCTCGCGTACTGCTCCAGGGCATAGTAAACATAAGATGAAGTGGAATACCCAGCGCCTGAGCACAATGTACATGCGCGAAACTGGGCGGATTGGCGATGATTGCTTCTGCCACGAACGGCTGCCCAGTCTTCAGATCCGGCTCGACACATGAGTGCCAGCAGCCGTAGAGCATTTCTGTGATCATGTCTCTTTTCTTCTGGATGTCGCCTTCTCGCAGACTCTTCATTGAAGGGATCAGACCTGGATTCTTCACCATGTATGCCACTGCTACATGTTAACAGGGTGAACCAGAAAATTTGCAGCATGCAGCTTCATTGACTTACTGAGCTCTTTCGGATCTCCACCGATGGGATAAAATTCTAGGTTTGACTCGTGCACAAAGCTTTCGAATGTGTTATGTGTCGCTATTCGCACGCGGTGTCCGTATCTTTGCAACTCTTGACCTAGAGCGATGAATGGTTGCACATCGCCTCGACTTCCAACAACTTGGATGACAATGTTTAAACGAATGCTCCATAACCTGTTGATGGTATATCGGCGACTGAGTTCTGGTTCTTCCTTTTCATGCTTCGGCACGAGTTTGACGAGTGTCTTGGTGAGTCGTGAGTTGAGGTCAATGTCGATGCGACCATCGTCTGCATAATATCAGCACCTGCGCACGACTGTGGGCAGTGAGAATCTGTAAACGTACTTGTTACACCGGTGTCCCCTGGCTGTGGTATTGAGCCGGTCAGCTCTTCCGCAGTATATGGTGGTGGTGCATCCGTGTGGTGTACTTCATAGTCGTGTTCGTATTCCACAGGCATCGGTGCTTGGGTACTATCCGGTCGCGCTCGCATACGATGTACGCCATTGCCTTGTTCAAACTCCACTGGTATCGGTGCTTGGGTACTATCTGGTCGAGGTCTCATCATGAGAGATTTTTGAAAGATCTTAGAATGGTGTTTGTGGCTCAGTCAGCTGTGGCAGCAGTTGGCGACCTTTATTACCTTGATCATCACGGCCTTACGGTTGGGATACGCCAATACGATATACGTAGTTTCGGCTAGCGTGATCCACGGATCTTCCCGCGAATCTAGCCTGATCGATAGCTTTAGCGCTTATAATTCGTCACTAAACGGCCCGAGATTGGAATAGAACATGAACAGAGAAGATTGAGAGAAACTACATGCGTATCTCGTACACAAGCATTGGGAAGCTGTCTAAGCTGTAGCTTGTGTATGCGAAACGATATTTGCACCGCCACGATTCGACTCTTAGCCTCCCGAGGTTTATTTACACAATCGCCCACCATCCTAGCATGATGCTCTTCTCGGCTGCGACACCCGTTAGTGGCTTCCCATCTCGACTTGATGACGCTTTAGCTCGTTATTCACAGCCGCCAGGTTGCGCAAACATGGGTCCGATGGATTACTCTTGAGACGCGGACCTATGCAATCGCACACGAACGCACTCGCTAAATTGAGCTTCTGATTGCCTTGCCAAAGGCGGTTTAGGTTGTTGCATGCGAGAGCTTGAGACACCAGCATCGTCAAACTGTGCAGTAGTAGAAAGAGTTGCTTATTGTTTGAGTTGGCAGCTCCTTCAAGATGCTTTCATTGAATTCAAGGATCGTTGATGTCCAAGCAGCGGTTGGCTCTCCTCTACAGAACGTTGGTTGTCAGAATGGTCTCCAATCTCATTGGTCTTGCGGGCAAATCAAAGGAAGAAGCAAAATTGAACGAGTGTGAAGCCCATATGCTAAGAACCGGTCTAATGAGATGCAGTGAGGGTGTAGTGAAATGATGAGAAGTAGTCACCGGTACTTGCTGTCCAGAGGATGTCGATTCCATGGCTTGTGTACCTATGCAGCATCTTTTGAAGAAACGCATGCAATATTTGGGTTCGACGGTAGAGTCAGTCTCTACGATACTATTGTGTAGCTGATTGATAGTGACGTTGAGCTTCTATCGGTGGCCTATACACCACGGCCAATGTCGCGTACCTAGGTAGTATCTATAAAGAGCTTTGTTCATTGTCCATGTCTGTAACTAGCACCTGAATTTCTAGACACTCAGCTCCTTTGATCCGGACATCGGGTATGTCAGATCAAGTACCTTCAAATCTACATCATTGCCATCAGGGATGATCGACAAACAGCGAAAACCGAAAATACATCCGCCGACCCGTGATTCGGCTAGCGCATGATAAGGGGTAAAGGTTCTGTTGCAAAGAAAGCATATTGATGATATCTCGATACATCTACTGATGTTACCGGTCGTGGCCGCTCTGGAACCACAAGAAACCTAGCGGACATTCAGACTGGTGAACGTAGATGACGTGTCGAGAGCATTATCCAGATTGTATCTGTCGACTCAATCACGTGAATGATCCGGCTGCAGTGTTGCTTAGTTGAGACTGACGATCCGTAGAAACCCAGACACTTCACTAAAATATCTCATATGGATCATAGTTAAAACTGCACGCCGAAGCGCAGTACCAATGACCGCCGCTGAGGGGCGGACATGAGCGTAAGCTAAAGGCGCGGTGAATATCTGCCCGATGATATTTCCTGTGATTGGGAAACCATGAAAACATTTACAGGATCTTACGCAAACAGACAGACGAGGAGAACTGCCAATGGCCTGAAGACCCAGGGAATTATTGCGGATACCGTTTGGGTCGACATACGCACCCCACGTCATTGCAAGGAGGCGGCACTCGCTCGAAGCATTGTCAGCCCACCTTTCAAGCCCTAGGTGCGTGCTGTTCAAGGCGACAATGAAAACTCTGTTCAGCAGGCGAAAGCGGACGAGATCTATCAATAACACCGAGAACAGCGCAAAAACTTATTGATTGTGCTTTCCAGCAGATGTACAAACGAGGAGCCCTTGGTGTATCCGGCGTTCATGCGCTGAACGAGTTAGCGTCAAGACGTTTCTTCGGAGCACATACCGCCGAATTAGAGTCGGAACAACATGCGCCTAGAAATTGGTGTTTCGACACAAGTCAGATCTCATCTTGGCGTTCTTGGGCTTTCGAATGCCTCCACCATCTTGACTCGATGTCTAGCGCGTGTAAGAACACTGGATATGTTCTTCGCTTGAGCCTTGTTTGGAGCACGATATAGTTGATTTCGCATCTGTCCCGTTAAGCTCATTATATCGAGATATCCAGTAATCACGTTGCTGGCTTGCTAGGAGAACCTTCGTGTTCTGACAGCTGTCTTCGTGAGGCTAGTCGCAGGCTAGTTTATGTCCGATAGGGCCGTCCCTCCTCGTCTCCACTCCAACCAACGCTCAGACTACTTCGCTATCGTCCTGGTTAGTATATTGAAACCTAGGTATTTTTCCACCCATTCATCGACGTGAGCTTGAGTTACCGTGTGCTGTCACTGCAACTTCCACTTTGGCATGGATGGTGATCTCTGGACCCACAAATTCATCCCATTGGTGGTCTTTCTCCACACTGACAGCCAAGCATTCTGCGCAACAATGTCAAACAGTGGCGCCTGCTCCTATATTGTACTTCCTATTCTGATTTGTACCTAGAGGTTCTCGGACTTCCTCAGCGCTAATGCAACAATCGAAAGCCGTCGGCTTTTGAGGTTTCCCCAGGTATGCACCCCAGGTTTACCATGCACATCCTGCTGTCAAGCCTTTATATCACGTATTAGCTCACGAGACCGCTATACACTAATACCTTTGGTGGAACACGAACTCCTGCTTGAAGTCTCTTGAAAGCCAAGACAAAAGTCATATATTCGCGGAGAAACTCCACCTCGTACATTCTCGAGTTGGTTCCCCGACTCGTAGTATTAAGGGCGGCCAAGTTGACGATCATGGAGCCTGTACAGGTCCCAGCAGCCTAGATCCTCCAGCCTCGATCTTCCAGTATAAAGACATCCTCAACATCACTGCCTATCTCGCCATCCATCACCTTCCTTCATCACTTCAGAGTCGATCTCTGTTCATTCTTTTACATTCTCTGAAACCAATACGTTCTCTTCTGCCTCTCATTTTACCAACCTCACAACTACACCAAGATGCGTTTTTTCGAGATTGCTACCGCGGCTATGACCGCTGCCTCAACTGCTTATGGCGCACCCATGGAGAAACGCGCTGCAGCTGTTGACGAGCTTGTTGGATTCGCCGCAGGCACCACCGGAGGAGGAAGCGGTGCAGGCACCACTGTCACCTCCTGCGCTGAGTTGACTGCTGCGGCCAAGGCTGGCGGAGTGATCAAGGTCAAGGGCATGCTCACTGGCTGCGGCGTCATCCGCGTCGGTACCGCTGGCACCTCTATCCTCGGTGTTGGCAAGGATGCTGGTCTTACAGACTCTGGTCTCCAAGTCTTCAAGACCTCCAACATCATCATCCGGAACCTCAAGTTGTACCGCGCTCCTAAGGGAAAAGACCTCATCGACATTGAGGGCTCGACCAACGTATGGGTTGACCACAACGACTTTTCCAGTGTTGGTATTACCGGCGACAAGGACACATACGATGGCCTGCTTGACGCCAAATCTGGAGCCGATATGCTTACCTTCTCCTGGAACAAGTTCCACGACCACGTAAGTCTGCACCATGCTATCAGCTCATAATATAGTCAATGCTAACACCCAGAAGTGGAAGGGCTCTCTCGTAGGCCACTCTGACAACAATGCCTCCAAGGACAAGGGCAAGCTTCACGTTACCTACCACCACAACTCCTTCGTTGGCGTCAACTCGCGTCTGCCTTCGATCCGTTTCGGCACCGGACACATCTACAGCTCCTGCTATGAGGGCGGTATCTCCGGTGTCAACTCGCGCATGGGCGCTCAAGTCCTCGTTGAGGCCAACTCCTTCACCGGTGTCGACAAGGCTGTTGTAACCAACTTGGACTCTGATGAGGAAGGTTTTGCCGTCGAGAAGGACAACATCTTCACCAACAGCCCTACTCAGATTACTCAGAAGGGTTCTTTCGCGCCCAGCTACAAGTACACTGTTGACCCTGCGGCCAGCGTTTGCGCTATCGTGCAGAAGAGCGCTGGTGTCGGTGTTGTCACCTTCTGAGCAACGACGAATCTTGGTGATACAAGCTCACTGGTATGAGTGAAGAGAGCTGAAGCAGTTGCGTGTTCGGTTTTGTACATACATTTATTTCTTGAATATACTTGCATTGCATTTATACATTGCTTTCGATGTGTTGTCACCACTTGCACCACGCGTCACACGAATTTGACACGTTAATACCAGCCTGATAGTTCATTGGAGCATGGAAATTTGGGTATAATTGACTCTAGTCTTGTGCGTTCTTATGAACGCACAAGCATATGCACCTTCCACCATCTTCTTCTCTACTTGTTCCAACCTCCGATATTTTGCTTCAACTTCTTTGTTGAGAATTAACCGGGGAATACCCACACGATTGAGAAAAGGGTAGCAATAACACCCACGATGACTAAAACTTCTGGTCCAGCCAAGATGCCAACAGGCAGCCCCTCGGTCGTAAATTGTGCCACGATGCCCTGAGTGAAGTTCTTCTCCGCCTCCACTAGCGCAATCTCCGTCCAGTTTCCACACCTGGAGTTCAGATCTGCATCGGCCGTGAGGGCAGGTAGCTTCGCGATGGCAGCATCCATCATGCGCGCGCTGGTCAGGGTACCGACGTTGGCTTTTTGCATGACGACAGTACGGTAAGAGCCGTTGGCGCCGACGGTCGACATGTTGGCTGTGCGTTCGTAGTCGAGACACAAATCAGCTTGCGAAGGTGTGGCGGAGACTTGGCGGACTTCGAGTTTGGTGTTGAGGAGGCCGCCGGGGAGAACAGGAACAGGGTTTGGGCCAGCGGCTACCAGATGAAAGACCGAGAGGGCGATGAAGATGTTTGTAAGGAGTGAGGAATGCATGACGTCGTCGATGTTTTTTGGGTTCGTCCTGAGGAATGGATTGATGGAGAGAGGGACAAGAAGAAGTAAGATATTATTAGAAAGATATTTTGGTGACCGGCACGCCTCAAGAAATGAATGTATAGACGAACGAAAAGAAAAGAAAGTTCGTTGCTGGTGAGGTTTGGTTCCACTGCCTGAGGTATACCAGAAGTTCGGGATGGAGAAAAAAAGGCGACAAGGGAACAAAAAAATCAGGCCACTTCGACGTGATATATGAGGCCGCAAGAACGATGATGGCTGTCATTCATACTGCACTGCGACGTGGATTGCCGGATAAGGGGTGGTTATGAGGCTCATGGTGTATCAGGTTACATGGAGGCTCTTAAGCGCCCCTAGTAGGCGCTAGGGTGCCTCGTGGAATATTGACGGATCGCGCCGAAATGTCATCATAAGTGTAAGCACCAGTAATTAATAGAGGAACTCTGAGGCGTCGCTGCAATGGATTTGGTAAGTCGTGATCGAAGATGTGGCGGTAAAAAGAAGTGCGGCGTGGTGATGGGATGATTGGGGAGCGATTCTAGCGCGGGAAGATCGTCATCCGCGCACGGTGCATTTCATGCATTAGGCGTCTAACGAAAGCCCCGAACTCTCCTCTTTTAGCCTCTTCTGTCGATTATGTGACAGCCGCTGTCAACGTGCGAAACGACAGCACCTTGATCAGAGCATGTCTGCCTCTTCAAGTCTCTCTATCCGACATATGCCCGTCCCCGCTGAGTATCTTCATGATCTTATTTCGAGCCCCACCATCACGACAAGAACGCGTCGAAACTCCCTATGTCGTCCATATTGAAAGTGCCTGACATGAGCATATCCCAGTCCTCCGTGAACTCGGGGGATAATTGAAAGTTGAAATCCTCCATAGCAATTCCGCCAATTCCAACAGTACCCGAAGACGGCTCTTGACTGCCAGCCAGGGCCTCCAAGATCGGTATGCAAACCTCGGCAGCTTGTTCTGACGCTTCCACCAATAATGCAGACAAATCCGACTGGCTCATGTTATGTTTTGTCGCGTCAATCCAAACGCCAATGAGGCGCAAGAGAAGGTAGCCCTTGATACCTGTCTCTCCAGCTTGTATGCATCGGAGATACCAATCCGCAGCATCGCCAACAATGTTTCGTAGAGGTAGCGGTGACGCATGTAGGTCGTCCTCGTCTTCTTGGATCCGTATTCTTACTTCATTGGCCAAGAACGTTGCTCCGTGGAAGGTGTACATTCGGAAGAAACCCGCTGTGCATCGACACATGCGCGCTAGGTCTGTCTCACTTGGAGTATACGAGTTTTCACCTGAAGCTGGACACGCCATGCTCCAGATCTTGAGCGACGAGTCGACGGTAGCTTTCCTCGAATAGGCGTACACCGGATCTTGGAGTGCGGAAGCGAAGAATGGAATATGTAGACAGGTAATGTAGCGCTGCATAACAAATTCGACAGCTTGCAATGTAAATTGCGATGGGCACGAGGTGGTAGAGGTGGTGTATGCTTGAATGGTGCGACGCAGGAGCTTATGTGCTGTTCTCAGGTCTGAGTCGATGCGAAGCGTCTCCTCATACGTCCCAGTCGATTTGATATCGTTGAGGAATTTGAGTACCGCAAGGCGAGCTGGGAGGGTTTTCCGTAAAGCTATGGAGATCGATGTTTGCGTATACACATCGTCTGCCTTTGCGAAGGGCTCTAAGCCTAGAAGTTGCTCATCATCAAAGTTGCCTGGTGGCGCTGTGTTGTAGTCGTCCGATGAGAAGAACGGCGGTCCACCTGACTCCATGCTCATCTGAAGCGACAGCTCGAGAATCGTGTTCCATATCCGGCGGCGCATCTCGGCTTCAAGGACCGTTGTTCTCGGCAGTTGTGACGGATCTTTGTGTAAACCGATGTATACTGCTGCTCGAAAGACCGCTCCTGCAGATATCCATACAAGCTCAGAGCCTACATCGACAAGCTCTCGTGCAAGGAGAAGAAGGATGCTGATCTGGAGATATTGAACACCAAGTTGCGATTTGAAGAAGGGCGATGAGAGCCAAGTCTGAGCCTCGAAAACCCATCGCACTGCTTCGGCTCGCATGGATACTTTGTCATCGTATATCATTGCACCAATAGCCAAGACCAATTTGAACATCATTGTGAATGCCATGTTAGGCTCTGGGTCGCTTGTCCACATGTGTTCATACGTGCGCTTGAAGCTTGGGACGTGTAGCACGCGATACATTGTCTCGATGGTGCGGAGGTAGCCAGCAACTAGATCGTCGCAGACGTGTCTTGGAGGAAAGTCCCGCGTTGGAGGCGTAGGCCAAGTTGGAGAGCGGTGTGACTTGACCATCCGGGCCAGTGACTTAACTCGTTGCATTTTGGGAACTAGGTTGGATGATCTCATGTGGAGGTGAGGCTCCATCATCTCGATGATATCGCGGTACATTACGAACCCATTCATCCAGTGGCTCTGGCCAAAAACCCGATTCTTATGCGCAATGCCTCGAGAGATAGCGGCACCACCAGGCATCCGAGTATCCTGGATGACGTCCACTGTACAGGCAAAACTGCTGACAGTTTGCACGGTATGAGTTGACGTTGGAGTGGAAGCTGACGGCGAGAAGACAGAGCTAGTAGTGCTTCCCGTTCGCGACAACTTGTCTTCCAGTTCGGCAATGCGTGCCCTCATAGCGTCCATCTCGAACGAGGATTGACTACTAACTACACCAGGTGTTGTGGTCGACGAACTCGAAAGCATACTCGGTGCGCCCATGAACGTTGAGTTACTGTTGTGTGGTTGTATGGGTGTAACATGTACTGGGGCTGGCCTCTTGTCTGATACTTCACTCTCATAAACACAAGACCCGGTCTTGCTCCTCAAACAATTATTGCATGGCATCTCTCGATTGCAGCGTATCTTTCTTCTACGGCACAATGTGCAAGAGCTGGATATGTCAGCTTCGGTTATAGTGGCGGGGCTACCAAGTCAACTCACATAGCGAGTCTCTTGCGTCTGCGACTGAAGTCGGTCATTCTCGGTGATGCCTGTTTGTTCGATAAATGGGATTCAGGATTGTGGGTAAATGTGGTGAAGCTGAGTATAAGAGTAGGTGGAGCGGGAATAAATGTCGGTGACTTGATCTAAAAGTCGGATATGGCTGCACTTTTCGGTGAAGTGGACCAATAAGCACGCGTCCTTATCTCCGATTGGAATGAATACCGACCCCGAAAACCTCTTGCTATGACGATATAACAGAAGTCTGAGTTGTATATATACCTCGTCGAAATGGACAGTGTAATTCCAATTAACTTCGCTATCAGACACATCGATCAAAAACAACTTCATCGCAGGATCTTCGGATACAAGCTCACGATGTCTGCACGATCTACAATTCCAGACGCCGCATCAGGCACCAGCTCCCCTTCAGTCCCTTCCTACGACATCGAAAAGGCATCTCATGAGTCAGTTCACGACAACAGTGAAGCAGTCACCGATGCCGAAATCGCCGCTCTAGGCCCTGCTCCCGACGGAGGTTTGACAGCCTGGCTCAACGCCTTTGGCGGCTTCTGCATCTTCTTCTGCTGTCTCGGCTTCACCTCTTGCTTCGGAGTGCTCCAGCAATACTATTCTACCCACCAACTGAAAGACCATAGCATGGATCAGATTGCGTGGATAGGTAGCTTAGCCAGCTTCATCCAGTTTGCTGGAGGCGCTATCGGAGGACCGATGTTTGATCGTTACGGAGCTTGGGTGCGTATTCTTTGGTTCCACGAGACTGAAATTGTACTGACTGGCCGAATAGATGATGCGACCCGCAACACTTACCTACGTCCTTGGGTTGATGATGGTCTCTTTGTGCAGAGAGTACTACCAATTCTTCCTTGCGCAGTCCATCCTCATGGGCACCAGCGTGGCTTTTCTCCAATTCCCTGCCTTTGCAGTAATGGGCCATTACTTCGACAAGCGACGCGCGGCTGCTCTTGGAATTGTGGCGTCTGGGTCTTCCGTCGGCGGCGTCATCTTTCCCATTGTCTTGTCTAAACTGCTCAACAGCTCTTCCCTATCCTTTGGCTGGTCCATTCGCATCGTCGCTTTCATCATGGTTCCCTTCATGTTGTTTGCCTGCTTCATCATCAAGCCGCGTGTTCCGCCTCGCAAGACGACCATCTTCATCGGAGAAGCATGGAAGATTAAGCGATACCTATTGCTCGTTGCAGGACTGTTCTTCATGATGATGGGTATGTGGATACCGGTCTTCTATCTCCCGGTCTATGCTGTCAGCCGAGGAATGAGTCCGTTACTGGCATCCTACCTTCTCGCCATGATTAACGGATCTTCGACATTCGGTCGCATTATCCCAGGAATACTAGCGGATAAGCTCGGTGGGATGAACATGTTCGCCTTCGCGGGCGTTGGCACCAGCGTCATGGTATTCTGCATAAACGAGCCAACGACCAACGCTGGTATCATCGTCTACTCCATCTTCTTCGGTTTCGTATCGGGCACCATCATCTCAGCTGGCTCAGCAGCTATTTCCAAGTGCACCAAGGATCCGAGGAACCTTGGGACGTACATGGGCATGGGCATGGGTATTGCGGCGTTTGCTGTCCTCATTGGCCCTCCCATTAACGGCGCGTTTATTGACCGGTATGGCGGCTTCAGGGAGGTATCCATCTTTAGTGGTGTGATGAGCTTGATGGGTGGTTTAATCGCGTTGTCTGCCAAGTTAGCCACGGCGGAAGGTATCTTTGGGAAAGTCTAAGTTGGTATGCGCCGGACCAGCAGGGCGTGTGGGAGCGGTGATGGGTGAGATTGGATACATCAACTGTCAGTTACGACTCAAGGGTAGAAGGGAAGCAAGTGGATGCTCATCAGCTTAATTGATTATTATATCAGCGGGTATGAGATATGAAACACCGTTCGCCAAATGCCAGTAGTAAAACCTATATATCATGCACCACCTCATCGCATCTATGCGTTCGCGCTCATGAGAACATGTCTTTCGTTTTGCAGGGGCCCATGGATGTATCTTGGGTGCGTAGCGTGTCCGATACGTGTAGATCGGTCATGTCGCTTATGCGGGAATAGGCTCGTAGGTGTTGTGGGCTTGACGGTTGGAGAAGAGGTAGTAGATGATCATGCCGACGACGGGGAAGAGGAAGACGACGAGTGCCCAAAGCACCTTGTTGGGGACGGGGCGGTTGGACTTGAAGATCTCGACTGCAGCACGTGTTAGCTTTGAACGAAGCGCGACAAGCGCGGCGTGGGGGACGTGGTTGCTGCTTACTCCAGGCAATGATGTCGAGAACAAGGACGATGAATCCAATGATGCCACCGCCGGTACCAGCTTGCCACGGCTTAGCTGACTGCACCGTCATGGGAGCTGCCTCGGCGAGCATGAACATAGACAGCTGGAGGAGCAGCGAGAGGACGAAGTTCATCATGATGGCGGTATTGCGTGATGTCGAGGTTGGTCGAGTGAAGAAGATGTGGTTTGGTTTTGGGGAATTGTGTGCGGCGCTGCTGCCTTGTATATGAAGCGGCGGGGCGGAGCTGTTTGATGTCCCGCACAGACGTACGTCACTGGAAATACTATCGTCACGCGACACGCCCATCCAAGGTACGCATGCATCAGCCCGCAGCATATTTGGCACATCTCTGCTCCAAAGAGACACGGCGCGCCTGCATCCATCCGTGCCCTCTCCGCCGACTCTCTTGGCCCTTTCGAACAAGCAAAGACGGCCAGACACGACAGACGCGTGAGGAACGCGTCGTCTTCATCACCTAGTCAGCTGATGGGAGAGCTCGATGCTCGGTTCCCACAACAACTCCGATCAAGCCATTATCCAAAAACAAACCCGTTCTTGTCCTGTAGCTCTTGTGCCGTTTCGTAAATGGTTTGGGACAGGGCAGAACTACAGCAGTACACAATGGCGCGTCAGTCCGCAAGTCATGTACGAGCGAGCGTCCAACGGCTGCAATAGTGGCCTCGGGGCTTTTACTTCCAGGCAGATGCAGTACTAGTTCGCTGTCATACTCCCATCGCTGTTGTGGACTTCGGTGGTTGTTTCAGAGTACTAGTAGCCATTCTTCATTCCGCCCGAATATCTGCGACTGCGAGGCTTATCTTTGCGCATCTTATCATAATTACGATCCCGTCTAATACTGTCCAAGCACGATTGCATAGTTTACTGTGCGTCTAACAATACGCATCTCACGGCTTACTGCTTGTGATGATCGCTCACTCAATCCATCCAAGCAATCCTCCCAAACAGTAACCAGCGAACAAGGATTTCAGTAAGCGGCCACCTAGATCCAGACCCGGAGCGCCACATTAATTTGCAAACTCTGCCTCCATGTGCTGACCAGGATGCATCGAGCTAGAAAGCACAGCTTGACGTTTGGAGTGGGGGTCCAACGGGTGAGTAAGCATGGGCTAGATTGCGGAAATTGGAGCGGTTGTCGAGACGGGATTGCTTGATAAGGTACATAGAGTGATATAGCCATTGTGCATCGACTATGGGTTCATCTGACGACCACATACCAAGCTTGTGGTATGCGAGACCATGCCGTCGAATCAGCAATCTCAAGGGGCAGTGTGACGTTGATGTCTTCCATCCGTAGTGAAGTAGTGGATGGAGAATAACACCAGCTTTGAGATCCACAAACATGCCTTCTCTACCAGTTTCCTTGTTGAGATTAGTGCCACGTGATGAGGTGAAGGACAAAGTGGAGGATTGTGACGTTTCAACACGCGAATGAGGACGTCTGTGCCGCTTCCCCACTTCACTGGACGCCGTACGCCATTAAGTAAGCAGAGACCTCCTTGTAAGTTGGGGAGTAGATAGTTCAAGGGACGATACCAGAGGCCTGACCAGACAGGCAACATGTCTTAGTACCGTCAGGATTATCACTATCCAAATACTGCTTCATATTAACCACCACGCACTTCTCACGTAATACAACTTGATTCAGACATGACACGGCGTTTTGAAGTAACATCGCAGCCTTATGAGTCCCAATAGCTCATCTGACATCCGCCGTACTCGTTTCACAGGCACGACATATATCTATTGTCACATGGAAGACCCCACATTGCACGCTGAAAACGCCACCTCATGTGGATTCCAGGTGGCAGCTAGCTTGGTTGACAGGGCTCTTGGTCACAGTGATTTGAGCTTATTCGGGATTGTCACCATTGAGCAAAGTTCAACACAGGAGCAAGAATCCAGTAAGATGTGTCAAATGAAGGGGTAACAAGATCGTGATGATTGTAGTACGGAACGATTCTAAATGCGCTCACCGCTGCACTCACGTAGCCTCAGCTGCGGAGGAGGGCGAGTCATCATCGACATCCATGGCTCGCAGCTTGGCTTCTACAGCCGCGACAACTTGAGCATCAAAACGGTCTCCCTTTTCAGTCTTCCTGACACTGAGGATTGTTAGCAGTGCACATGTGAAGGTGCTATCATGGATATGCTCACGGTGATCTTGTACACTTGTCGCATCTTTCATGCCCGCACCCAGGACACTGCGGCGAGTTGTTGTGAAAGAGGCCATTGCACTTCTCGCACTGCCACCGCACCCTTTGCCTGGGCTTTCTCCATGTTCGTCTAAACTTGTCAAGCTGCTTTTCCACCTCGGTCTCGCTGTCAGGCTCAGCAGCATCTCCTGGATACCCATTGGGCCACTTATTGAGCTTGGCAGGCTCACGTGGACATTTTGTACAACGGACATGCTGGCATTGATCGCAGACGTTTGCCGTTGCGGGGTTGAAAAGTTTCTCGCATACGTGGCAGGTACGTCGGATGCGTTGCCTTGCGGGCTGGTATACCAGTTCGTCTCCGCCTCGCGTCCGGATGGTGAGCATTCTCTTTCGTTTCGGCTGTTCCATGCCCTCCTTTTCAGCCTGCTTCTCCTCGGGCGTCTTCTTCTTCGGGTATCGCGGACATTTCTTGCATCGCTTGTGCTCGCATTGCAGGCACACCTTGTCAGCGCCGTAAAGAGTTCCGCAACGATGGCAACTACGGTGGACACGCATACGGATCGACTTCTCCACTCGCTGCACGGTAGGCTTGGGGGCTGGCGCGGCGATCCACTCGTGCGATTCTAGAGTAAGGCCGTACTTTGCGAAGAGAGCACGAGCTCTTTCCTGCTGCATAGCGTTGCGATCCATTTCCTTGGTGGTTGGACTTGATGGTGCTGATACGCCAGAAGTCATGGGACTATAGAATCAGTATAGGAATCTAGAGTGATGTTAGATATCGAATACTCACGTGGCAGGTGTGACATCCGGTTTCGCTTTGTCCTCTTTGGCGGCATCCTTCGCGACTGGCTGTTGTTGCCCAGCCTGGGGGGCGGAAGACGCTTCAGCCGCTATGGTCGGCACACTTTTGCTCGACTTCTCCCTCTTGAACACAGTGCTCATCCTCTTCACATATTTGCCCAGAGTACCGCGCTCCACATTCTTGCCCTTGTCCGGCATGCCAGTATCGGTTGGTGTCGTCATGGTGGCCGTTGGGCAGAAAGTATCCAGGAAATGCCAAAGCAACAAAGGAGCACTGCTAACTTATGAATAAAGTTGGAATGGACCCAGGAATATATGATCCGGTGCTGAGGTCGCGCCGTTGAACGTCAGACGTGCATGCAGCTCAACTAAAAATCCCTGGAGTCTGGCCACTGGAACTTTGCGGGACACCGAAGGTTTGGTAAACTGTAATCTACTCGACACCCAAGGACTGCCCTGGAGAGAAGGAAAAGGCGCACAGGTCGAATTAACCGTTTGTCAAAGCTGGTCGGCGAGCCCTGGCGATGGCGACGTGACAAAGGGTGGCGGCTGCAAGTTATGTATGTATGTGCAGAGGGCTTCGCATCAGACCATGGCCCGGTTTCCCAGTGGGCTGGAATCGACCCCGAACTACTCACAAGCGTCGCTAAGAAAGACAGCGCGGCCCGTTGGTCACAAAGGCGGACAACACCAGGGCACTGCAAAGGTATGCTACGGCTGAGTACGGCGAGGGACTTTTATCGCTGGGAAAATCGCCGGGCAAGACGAATAGCAGCTCGCAGTTCAGGGCTCAGGTTGTGCACGGGGAAGC
The DNA here is from genome assembly GCF_024291825.1 of Alternaria postmessia. Lineage (NCBI taxonomy): Eukaryota > Fungi > Ascomycota > Dothideomycetes > Pleosporales > Pleosporaceae > Alternaria > Alternaria postmessia. The sequence continues at coordinate 150,465 of NW_026260125.1, forward strand.
AGTAGCACACGACGGCTGCATGCATTCTGGCTGCAACCGAGCCTGCGTCGCTGTTTGGTGCCCACGGCTCGAGGTCTGCTGCGGGATCGCGGCGGAGCTGTCGCCCTTCTAGGCATCGATCGCTCTGCTTGCCAGCGGCCACCAATACCGAACAAGCACTTTGCCCGCTCCGCGGAGCATTTTGCCCGCATCCTGGGGCCCTCTCTCCACCAAGCTTCGACAGGGCTCAAGAGCCTCTGAAACCACCCATCAGCTCGACATAGCTGGCCATTGGAGTATGCAATCTACAGTGCTGTCTGTACTCATCGAAACAATTCCCCTCCCTCCCCCCACCTCGTGCAGTGTCAGGCACTACCCACACATCGCCCAAGCTTGTTTATCCAGCAAATGAGCGGCTGCCCGCCATATATATTGCATTTGTCTGCACCGCAGCGACTCAGCAAATCCATGCTCCATATCACATCGCCTCATCGCTTGCGTCGCACACGCGCCTGCCAAGAGGCACAGCGCCGTGGGCAATGCACTTGTAGATAGTCGGCTTGCTGTGCTGGCATGCGTCGACCTTTCTGCCATGACATGAACGAGAGCCAAGCAACGATGTCATCGACGCCCGCAAGAGGTAACTGCGTAGCACCGAGCATCTCGCCGCCGGCGGGTTTTGGGCATGTATGCAGCTCTACCCATGGGCCGGTTCGGGGCTTACGGCGGACAGTTGGAATGCCATGTCGAGCCTGACAACGACGAGTTTCCATGTGCAGCGACCCTCAGTGATGCGCTTCCGCGACGCAATTCACCGGTGGGGAAACTGGTGTAATCCTGGTCTGCCCGATGACCTGGACGGGTGGAGACAACGCCCCTCTTCGCCTACTCCGCTTGATCAATCGGCACCGTCAGCAAGCTTTCATTAGCAGCGATGCCGAACTTTAAACTTTACCTCCTCTATGGTTTCTGGGATCCTCGAGCAACCACACATGATTGCGCGACCTCACATGTTCTTCTTTTGCAGTCGGCGTGTACGGCGCATGCTTCTACCGGCAACTTCCGTTCGCCGACCCGGCATCTCCGCCGCGGCTGGCCGCCGTTGGGCATTGCGGCTACGTTATCGATCGCAGAATCCCAGTATTAAGATACATCGGCCCTTTCACGACGCGTACTAAACCTAGACGACTGCGACATCCCAATGCGACGTCAACACCGGATGGCATCTGGATGCTCGCAGCCGAAATTGCATCGCATGTAGGCGTGTCGCAAGATTAACCTTTGGTCTGGTAGAAAGACCATTATTGACTTTAGTTGAGGAACATGGATAGCACAGAAGCATACAGTATCACCGTCGAGACACATAGAGCGGCCATGTGTCAACAACTACCCATGGCTTTGTGCCGCCATCATGACACTAGCAGCTTACACTAAATGCTTTTTGCGGCTCGATTCACTACTGCTATCACGTATTGGCGTGCCAAACCCCATCCGTCCAGAGGATATACACACTCAATCTCGCGTCGAATGACCACAATGGTATGCCCATCGAGCCGTGCAGCGTGCATCGAAAAAACATTTCTTGAATCTTTTGATCCCTGACCTTCGTTACCAAGTATTCTACGGTCCCTGAAACGCCACCCGTCACCCTGGTGGAAATGGGCCTTCGGATCCGAAGCATGAGTCAGTATTCTTGGCCAGAACACTGCTGTGGGAACAAGTTAGGGGCTGGGGTGTTGTCGGTCCCGTGCGTTGCGCGTAGAGCTCAGTCCTCATCCGCCGCGCCTCCGCAGATTCCGTCTCTCCACTCTTTCCCGGCGTTTCGGGTTACTACGTCTGAGTGTCGCTGTCGTTTTGGGAAGCTGGTATAGTAGGATCGTCCATGGTTCTCCCAAATGAGAGGTCCCTGAGCCCGACGCTGCCGGAAAGGTGACGCGTGCTCGGCGCCGACTGATCTTGCTATAGATGCCTTGTAGAGCGGGTTTTCTTGTTTGAAGATGCAGGGAAATCGTTTAATCGACTAGCTTTGAGTAAATAACATACAGTAAGAACTATGTGTAGGGCCTGGCAAGCATCTCGAAAAGTGATAATAGCCGCAATGGCGATGCTAGAGCTCATGTCGTCATATTAGACTCAGATTGCGCCTATCGTATATGATCGACATTTGTAGAAATGACGGCTACGTCTGCCCATCGTCAAATGTACGCTCTACATGAAGCCGCATATGGCCCAGTCCCAAGATTTCGATACCCGCCCGAAAGTCGCAGGAGGTTACAGAATAGGGCGTCAAGCCACAATCAATCAATTGGTCAATCAACCAACCAAGACTTCGGTAAGAACTTGAGAACAGAAGGAAGGAGCATAGATATGACAGTGATTACTATGCTTTTTCTAAAGGCTGTACACCAAGACCTAGGTTTGCCCGGAGTTCTTGCTTTTGGGCGTGCCGCAACCATGTCTAGGTGCTGGCTTGCTGTTGGAGATCTCGGGCTAACCGTATACCCACTGAATGTGCACTGGCTGAAGGAAGACGAACGAGATCATGTTCTGCTCGCTAGTTTTGAACACCACAGTTTGAAGGTGGAGAGGTGTGAAATAAGAAAATGAGATGAAGCCCAGAAAGACGCGCGTTTCGTACAATCGCACAGCCCGTTCAGCGGGTCTACACGGGAATGCAGGCCTCGACCTTTTCATTGTCTTGTGACATTTAATGTCTTTGTCATTGGCTCATGGAATACAACCCGAGTTGAGCAAGGAAGGTGAGTTGAGGAAGAGGATTATACACATGAGTATTGAGTGACACGAGATGAGATGACGCCACTCTAACTCAACAAGACGAAAGTATGCGTGGGAGAGATGAGTACCAATGTTGATGTATTCAGATCAACAATAACGAATGCAACGCTAAATACAAAGTCCCCAAGCCAACTCCCCAAGCCCGCACAAGACCCATCACTCGTACAAGTCTGCAATCTACAATCTACTCTCCCATCCCCTCCTGCCATCTTCGCCCTCCCACCTCTCAGGCCAGACTTTGCCCAAAGCCTCCCAAATGTGGCCGACAAACTCGATCTTGAGACCCTGTGTAACTTCCAGCGGCAGATCCCTAGCATCCTTCCTGTTGCCCTCAGGTAGGAGCACTCGCTCGACGCCAGCTCTCAATGCGCCAATCAACTTCTCTTTGATACCACCAACAGGCAGAACCTTCCCACGCAGCGAGATTTCACCAGTCATGGCGAGCGTAGGCGGGACAGGTTGGTTCGAGAAGAGGGAGATGAGTCCAATGGTGTGAGCAAGACCGGCACTAGGACCGTCTTTGGGAATAGCACCAGATGGACAGTGAACGTGGATGCTACGAGTCTTCATAATATCTTCGTCGTGGCTTGCACTCAGACCAAGGTCGAAAGCATGAGCCTTGACCCATGTCAACGCCACCTCTACACTCTCCTTGAGAACGTCACCCAGTTTTCCGGTTAGCTGAACGCGGCCGGAACCGGGCATATCTGCAGTTTCGATGAAGAGGATCGATCCTTGGCCGCCGGTGCTATATGCGACTAGACCGGTGATGACACCTGGCCGCGAGGACTGCTCAGTGAGCTCTTCGGCGAACTTTTCAATGCCGAGCGTACTGTCAAGATCCTCGAGAGTGACGACAGGGGAGTAGGCCGCCAACGTGTTTGTATCTTTCGCCGTGGCGTACTCGACGGCCTTGGAACGGCAGACGGAACCGATTTCGCGTTCAAGATTCCGGACGCCGGATTCGCGTGTGTAGGATGTGATGATCTTGTCAAGCACGTTGGTGGGTATGCTCAGGTCCTCGTTGCGGAGACCATTGGTCGTGATCTGCTTAGGAATCAGGTGTCTTGAAGCGATGTGCCTCTTCTCAAGTGTGGTGTAACCAGAGAGCTGGATAGTCTCCATGCGGTCGAGCAGCGGTGGCGGAATAGTGTCGAGCGAGTTTGCGGTGGCGATGAAGAGGACCTTGGAGAGGTCGATGGGTATGTTGACATAGTGGTCTGTGAAAGTGTGGTTCTGCTCCGGATCGAGTACCTCAAGCATGGCTGCGCCGGGGTCGCCATTGTGGTTTGACATGCCCAGCTTGTCGATTTCATCGAGCAAGAAAACTGGATTTGCAACACCAACTTTCTTGAGTCCATTAACGATGAGACCGGGCATGGCAGCGACATAGGTTCTACGATGGCCGCGGATCTCTGCCTCATCGCGCACGCCACCAAGTGATATTCGGTGGAACTTGCGGCCAAGCGCAGTAGCAACTGATTTGGCCAGTGAAGTCTTTCCCGTTCCTGGCGGTCCAACAAGCAGCAGGATTGGGGACTTGTCGACCATGCGCTTCTTCTCCAACAGTCGCTGCCCGGCCTCTGAAGGCTCCTTTGCAACTTTGTCTTCTGGTTCCTGATCCTTGGCCTCATCCTCTCCCTCGGGTGTCTCGGCGAGGGCGCGGATCTGATCGTCGATGGTCCTATTTGCCTGCTCTTTGAGCTTGAGGACTGCTAGGTATTCCAATAGTCGCTTCTTGATCTTTTCAAGACCGTAATGGTCATCGTCGAGCTGCTTCTTCGCCTTGACCAGTGTTTGCGCGTCGAGCTGGTCGACAGTCGTCTTGGTCCATGGTATCTCGGCGAGATTCTCGAGGTAGTTCCTGCACACCTGGTATTCTGCTTGTGCTGGGTTCATCTTCTGCAACCTTGACAGCTCACGCTGAGCCACCTTATCGGCGTCTGGAGATAGCTTGGCGTCTTGTAGCCTCTTCTTCAGCTCGTCAATTTCGCTCGGTTCTTCTTCACCTGCCTGTTGTTGGCCGCCACCAGGGAAACCGGCAGGGAAACCAGCAGGCAGGCCACCGCCCATCTTGCCTCTCCTTGCTAGGGCTTCTTGCTGCAGCCGGCGCAGTGTGTCCATATCCAAGCTGCCGCCCTGTGTTTGTGTTGTGGTGACTGTCATGCGTGTGCTGCCCTGGATGCTGCTGATTTGGCGTTGGAGGATCTCGATGACCCTGTCAACTCTCTCCTTGACATCTACAGCTGCCAGCACGCGCAGCGTCTCCTCGTGTGTGCTCTCGACGACATTCGCCATGAAGTCGGCCAGCGCACCAGCCTCTGACAAGTCCTTGCGTGTGATGTACATTTCGAGCCTCCGGGCGACGATGGGCGAGAGCGTGACTTGTGGTGTGCGTGGGAGGATGGCGGAGAGGCGGACGAGGGCGAGCAGCTCGCGCGACAGCTGCTTGAGGAGGTTGAACTGGTTCAGGAGCTCTGCGCTCGCAATGTCGATGTACTCGTCGACAGCCATCAGCTCTCCCTCAAAGTAGGGCCTCTCCTGCACAACGTCGACAACCTGCACTCTCTCCAGGCCTTCGACGATCAGACTCAGATCGCCCTGCCGTCTGCCTTGCACGCCATTGACCTTGGCGACACAGGCATATCCAAAGATATCCTTTTTGGTCGCCTGCATCGGATCGCTCTCGTACACCGTCTTGTCCCCCTGGTGTCCATCGTCAATCAGCAACTGTCCGTCCGGGCCAAGCGTGTTGGAATTGAGCGGCACACAGGCCACTGTAATAGCCGCGTCTGGCTTCGCGGTAGGGCTGATGCTGTAAATCTTCGCGAGGATGGCGGCGACATCGGAGCGGTTGGTGATGGGGATCTTGAGTGTTGTGCCCGGGAGCACGGCGAGGGGCGACGCGAGCGGGATGAGTGGTAGCACCTTGGTGCTGGTCTTGGAGGAGCCTTTACCCATCATGAGGTGCTAACGATGGGTTGCTGGGTTGATACAAGGAACGTTGGAATCAAAGGGGCGCGATGTCGCGTGGTGACGTGCGGACCCGCTGGGATGCGGAAGGTGCGGACGCCCGAGCGATGTGAGGCTACGACACGTGCAGCGCGAAATAGAGAGATAGAGCACAACAATGCAACCTGAGAGTGAAAGCACGCCAGTCTGCTGCAGTTCCCCGTTGTGTTAACGTAGAGTTAAATCTGATGCGACGCCTATGTGTCCGGCGGAGGAGGCGCGATAGCTTCCAGAAGATGCTCTCACGGGCCAGACCGAGGTTAAACCAGCCGCTGCGAATCACGTTGACCGCGTCGCCATCCCCATCTGATAAGATCATCTCCGCATCTCGGTCGCCGCACGCCCAAACTGGGCAAAGAGTACGGTGAACAGCATGACGTTTAACCCTGCCCCGCATCTTATCTAAAACTTCTTATCCATGAATGGACTGGAATGCAAGATGAGTAACTTGTATGTGCGCAGCCGTTCTACTGCATCTCGTAGCTCAATTCACGTCTTGTCTAAGGTGCGATATTATTTCAACTAATATATTACTTTTACGCCCATGTACCCTACTACTCTACACTGGTACATCGCATCTATGCACAACTCCTCCTCAACCCCTCGTGCATATACAATGAACAACACCCGAAAACGCGTATCGTCACCTGCTTGCGCCAAGCTTAGCATACATCCACCCGTCCAGTCTTGACAAGCTCCATTGGAGATGTGAACGGCTCGCACGTGCTATCCTACCCGCTGTTCGCCAGACAGATGGGCCCATCCTCTAGAAGCCTTCCTCATCGGGGCAATGTTCAAGCTCGACTTCACATAGAGACAAAGAACCGACCGTGCTTCTTTCTGCATGAGCCAGTGGTGGCGGTACTGTCCAAGCAATCTTCACCCTAGTGTTGGGGTGTTCCTGCCGTGGGTAGCCGACGACATGCTGTAAGGGGCCTACCAGTACCATTAGTGACCTAGCCCCTTCGTCGTCGCTCGTGAGTGGCTCACCAAGACTTTCTTAGCATTCAGAATGCGCCAAGCAAGTCGACTGACTGTACCATCTGCCTGGACCACTTCAGGGGCAAATTCTATGCCAAACCTAGACATCATCAGTAATCTCTACAGGGTACGCACCAAGAGAGGAGACGTACATTTGGTGGACTGCAAATACTACCCGTCTCGCAAACTTCCCGTCTCTTTCAACTAGGCTACCAAAAGGCTCCTCGGGAGTAGATGGAGCGATTTCAGGGTCGTGGTCGAAGCAGTTCTGGATAATGGGTAGCAGGGTTTCTTCCACGGCACGTTGGATCGTGCCATTAGAATCCACCTCCACATCGTCCTCATCGAACCTTGGAATACGAATCTCGAAAGCTTGCGAGAGTGCCATTACGTGATGCCGACCGCCGTGGTGATAGCGGAACTCAAAGACACCAGTGGTCCACCAGAGCTTATCTCCGCGGAATTCTACCTCACCAGTGTAGCAATCAGACGATTCTTCGTCGGCGGCATTGGCAGGCAGGAGTTTATCAGAGACGAGAATGCCATCATCAGCTCGAGTCGAGTCAAAGACGTCTGGATTGGTGGCTATCCATCGCCCGTTAGAGCTGATGCGTGTAACGTCTCGGGATTGATTGTCGGCGACCATGTACAAGCCAATCCAGTCCTTCTTGCTGTGGTTGATAGGTGCTTGCCAACGAACTCTGATCGGAGCGCCGTACTCGAGGATGAGTGTCTTGAAGTCATTTGTACGAATCGCTGGGGTTCTTGCAAGTTCTCCTTCTCGACCACCATTCTTTTGTTGCTCTACCGTAGGCGGTGAGCGTGTACCTTCAACCTCGAGCTTGTACTGTTTGGAATCTAGACCAGATGGCTCCGATGAACGACCAGTGACAGGAATACGCGTTGGGTAAGACTTGAAAAGACTCGTTGTGTCCTTGACAAAAGCGTCGACATTGGCAGCCACTTTCGGTCTTGCACTATCCAAGAATTTCTCGATGAACTCCATGGTAGAGTTGAGATATTCATCGGCTGCTGATTGCCACTGGCGAACCGGGTCTGGTAGTGCTTGACGCACGGTTTTGCTGACACCAGACATTTCGCGTAAGTTTTGACCATACAACTACACATATTACAGTCAGTAAAGCTTGGACAGACAGATGGAACAAACTCGACATGTTGGCGATTTTCAGACGTCGTAACAACCTGCATAGGTGCGTGTAGTCGCCAGGCTACTCCAAAACATTTTGCACTCACCTTGATTACATGGGGCTTCTCGACGAACTGGAGAAACACGAGATTGAGAACATGTGCGGTCGTGGCAAGGTAGAAGATGGCCGGGTTCCAGGTGATCAGAGCTACCCCCCAGACACCAGCTAATCCAAGAACTCGCTCAGGATTGTTCAAGAAACGATAGATGCCAGAGTAAGTCAATGACCTTGAGGGTGGATCATAGAAAAAGTCCCCACAAAACCATCCAAACTCGCCAAGTGACTCGTAGATGCTCATGGCAACCCAGAGCTGGAGTACAATCATACCTGCACCAAGAACGTGGCGAAAGAGAGTAAGACCATTCAGGCCATCCGATGGGAGACTGTACATCTTCCATGCCACAGCGACGAAGCTTGCATGGCTCATGGTTGTACTCATATGGTACAGAGATTTCCATTGACGCCAAGCTTCCTCTTTGGTGTCGCCGTACTTGATGAAGTGTTTTGTCCAGTTCTTCTTCTTGGACTGACGATCCAGAATATAGCCCAATCCTAATGCGTACCAAAGCCGCCACCCGAATGCGTTGATGAAGAGGAATGTTCGCACCGGCCAGGTGTTGGGGGTCAGCGTAGCCAAGCAAAACATGTAGAACGAGAGCAATACTACCGTGAGATCAATGGATCGGTGGAAATCCGTATTAAGAGGCCCTACAATGTGGTGCGTTTGGGCAGGTTGGTGCTTGATGGGATCGAAGACTGGCTCGGAGAAGGCCACATCAGACTGGCTAGTTTTGGGTCGATCTTCCATAGCAAGATCCCCAGAATTATGGCGCGTACGGCGGGGTGGTGGGGGGTTGTACAAACGATTTATGTGAGGCTCCTCTACTATCGACAGGAAGGCAAATTGGGCTGCATGGGCGATGATGGAGATTGCTAGGACTTTGTAGCTCGCCATCATGAGGGCAATACCATAATACCCAGCATAGCCTATCGAGTACATTGGGCTTTGGATGGAGGCGGCGCGTTAGTGTCTTCTTCAACCAGAACCATGATGGGGCCTCTTACTGCGGTGCCATCTCAAAGACGCCATCAAACGTCAAACTTTGGTCGATGAGATAGAAGAAATCGCCCCAATACCTAAAAGTGGTGAGCCATGATTCCCAGGCGCTATACAAGTAAGGTGGTTACCAAGCAAAGTCCTTTACAACCCTGTGAGCGTCTAGCTTGACCCACAGGTTGAAAAGGAATAAGACAATACCAGTTGTCCATCGCAGGAGCCACAAGAAAAAGCTCTCCTGGGGGCGGTTGAAGCAGGCGAGGGCGAAAAGGCAGTACGACACGAAATCACACATGAGTATGAGGTCTACGACGCGCCTGAACACAAGCCACGTGTTGTACTCGAGCGGCGCCTCTTCAAACTTATAGTCGTTTGGGATCTTGGTCTCTAATTCCCGCTTCAAAAGCTTGTACAGCGCGGGACGTGGGTTCTTGCCTGATTCAGGCGTCTCGAAGATATGGCTTTGTTTTGCCCACAGGACGAGACGGTTGTGTTTAGACTGGCCATCGAGCAACCAGCCAATGCCAGCATTGTAACAGGCGCGCCAGAAGAGGAAGACGATTGCGAATACAGGTATGCGGGCGCTTTTGGGCAGTACGACGAAGGTCAAGATCAGGGCAGCAAGCACAGCGAGGACTGCTATATCGGACAGGTTCTTGGGTTGCGAGGGCGAGAGCAGCTGTGAGACCATGTCGTGAGTCTGTGGAACGATGAAGACTAGACGTATAGCGTCAGTAACAGCGGGTCCGAGTTTGGGTGGACGCGCCATGCATGCGTGATACTTGTTCTTGCGTGGGCACAGCACCAGATGGGACATACCTGTACCGTCTGGAGTTCTTCCATAGGTTCGTTTCTTGTTGTCATCTTTATGGTTCTTATCTTCTTGGTCATTCAGCTCCAGGACCTTTTGTTTAGCATCGTCTGCGTTGTTGAGATGCAGCGGCTTAGCCGACGGCCGCTCTCGTAGCTGGCCGTCGTCTCCCTTGGATCCATTGCTAACATCAGCCATGTTGGAGGAGATGAGGCAATTGAAAAGGTGTCGGTTCTTCCGGCGCGAACTGAGTGAGGGGCTCGCGGGTTATATTGCAGGGACGGCTATGGCGCGAGCTTGCCGCGACGCTATGCAAGCACTGCGCAGTGGGCTGCTGTATGAACTGCCGGGATGCAGTCGAGGTGGTTGTTGGGGCCACACAGCGCGGCTCCGGGCTCCGTCTCTTCTTGGACGAGAGAAAATCGCGCTTCTTCTGTGCGGACCAACCGTCATGCGCAGAGTGTTGAACTCTAGCTAGCGTGCGGATGTTGAACGTGTATGGGAGGGGAGTCGTCGTTCGCTTGTCTGCAAGGCAAGGCGCGCAAACACGGGTGTGCTGTTATGACGGCACAGTGTGGGGCAATCCGCTTCACCCAAAACGGCAGCGATGGGCCGAAGCCATCTGACATGTGGAAGCAACCAAAAATCTGCATTTTCAACACTACGTTGCAACAGGACGCAGCTTCCTTGCATCCTGCGCCCCAACGACTAAACACTGCGTCTTCCTTGCACCATGTTTGCCCGCCCATTCCTTCGCCCACGCTGCCTGCCGCCAGGCTGAAACTCAAACAGGTGTGATCGAGAGCGATCGAACGACATGGAAAAATGCGGATCGAGTGTACACAACGCGCCAATGAGGGTGGGACTCTACCAATACGACTAAGTGCCGTGGGGTATTATGAGACGTCTGCCTGACATGCCACCGTGTTCTCTCATCATAGAGAGCTTGTCCTAATCCTAAGATTTTTGCCTATAGTGAACTTGCTCGGCTTTTGCTGTGTTGTCCAGTTGGCCCCAGTCTGGATTTCAGGCTCCTCATCAATATCCGCAAGTGAACTCTGTCGTCGCACTGGACCAATGCCCGCGTCACTAACAATGCGTCTTTCCAGAAGCTCCAGCGCCTTTATCTCCAAAGTCGTGATCGCCATCGAAGAAGAGAGATGGAGTTGGGCTAATTGTTGATCGACAGCAACCCGCTGACTCATGTATATATGCTGAGGTTGAAAGATTGCAGCCTCGGCGCTCAACAAGGCGTGCGTTTGTGTGTTAGCCAACACCTGCTGTCTAGCCTTGATATTCTCCAAGGGCGGAACAGGAAAAGACTCCCTGAAGTTCTCAAGCATCGTCACATCAACATTGCCAACATTACCAATCTCCAAACGTTCGTCCGGAGCGACATCGTCTGCGAAGAGAGGGCTGTTGCTCTCCTTTTCGAAGGGCGAGAGTACCGTGTCATCTGTCCAGCCGTTCCAGCTCATCTCGGTAGGCTCAGTTTGCACATCTACTGGATACGAGCATTGCGTCGAAATGGAAGCAATGTCCGGCATCGTTGATGAGATGGCTGTAGACGGCATTGAGATAGTCTCGGCCATGTAAATATTTGCTTTACAAGCCTGGAGATTGTTGAGGAAAGCCTGCTCGTCTCGTTCTCTGTGCTTGATCTCTTTCTCCAATTCACGCTTGCCCTGTTGGATTTTCTTTCTCTTCTTCCGGGATAATGAGGAGTCTGTGACCAATCGTCGTTCAGTTCGAGCTTGCTTCTTGCGCAGAACTTGTAGATATGTAACACAATTGGCAAGACCGTCTTCTAGGACTTCCTTCTCGGATTGCAACTTGGAGATCCTGAAAGACCAACTGAGAGCTTCGTTGGCAGGGAAGATGTCATTGGTAGCGGCGACGCCCCACGGCTGGGAAGAAGCTTTGGTACAGTCCATGCCGCCGGTGGTACAGCCCTTACTGTTCCTCGAACCCGATAAGCAACAAGAGACAATGTGACTGTTGTTTGTGGTGCGAAGGCAAAGATGTTACGGATGCAGGCTTCGACACGGTTTGGCTAGGGAATTTGTTTTATCATAGGTGCTTGTAATGGCCATCGTAATGAAGACTAGCTACTTCAAGCGTGGGCTTGTTCAATACTGTCAAAAGGCTGAGTGCTGCCTCGGATCCCGGGAACGATAGATGCCATCGAGTCTCGAGCAGAGCAGTGGCGCAAAGTCTGGCTCTAGGCCAGAAGCGATTGGCAGCCAGATGCTCGACTCGTGATAATTGTTCAGCGGAAAGTTTCGTGATCAAGGAACGAGACAAAGCCATGTGCCTTGGGACAATCAGAAAGGCTACTAAGGGTTGCGAGGAGGCTTGCAGCAGTCAGGCTCACTACTAGGCTTCTTCGGTGTGGGCGGCTCAGAGCACTTGGGCTGTCATATTGATCGTATTATCCGCCACGGAATGGAATAGTTTATACAGGTGCTGTTCGGTGTCTTCGTTAAGATGGCTTTAGATCTATGATTGATGAGTCTACCGAGCAGAAGAAGGTTTGGTAGCTGTTCGGATAGAATCATCCCAGCATCTTCAGCGTTTCAGAGGAAATACCGAGATGACCGACGATACTCGAATCATGTACGGCTTTAGCGGGGGGTGTTCGTATGGTCTTAGCGGTGGTGTTGTGATGTCTTATGCAAGGGTCAAGCCACGTTGTGATTCTGCATGTAATGCACAGCGTCGTTCAAGGCGACCACTCATCGGTGAGATAGCATGATTTCGGATGTGCGTGCATGAAAGGGAGTTCCGTAACAGCTGTTTGCACGGATGTATCATCAACACTCGTCTTAGAGAATCCCAAACCTTGGCAGATTCCGAGTGCTGAACGATATTGGAAGGGTGAGTATAGCGGGTCCACAGATCTTGGCCGGAACAGCGTGCAAGTATAAGTACCTGCGTCGGTTCATGGTATTCTGACACGAACGATAGCCTTGTGTCCATGGTGCGTATGCCTAGGGCTGAATAGCAGCTTTCTGATGAGCGAGCGTGCGGACATGTCCGCGCGCCACTATTCCGCGCTGGCGTCGCACCTCGGCATGCGACTATCCAGGTCAGATTTGGATTTATCATCCCGGGCATCCTTATGTATCAAACTATCGCTATCGCTCTTCTGCTCTTACTGACTTGCTTCCGTTCATCTACTCGCTACGTTGGCACCGCACTTCGCCCACGCCAACGTCGATTCTGCCTAGCAGGGCGCTCACGTGGCCAATCACGTTGTGCTCACCACACTCAGTGTCTGGCCAACCCAGCTGCAGCGTACTGTGTAATGTGTCCACTCCACTGTGACGGCATCGCTTATGCAGCAATTGCTCGACCCCGCAATAGGCAGCGTGATCGTCACGAACTTGTCGTGGTCGGCCAGAGTTCGCGACCGAGGAACAGGCCGTCGTGCAGCATGTTCCTGAATGCTTTCGTTTGGCATCGGTTTCCCTACAGCTGCTCAACGTTCTTGATCCCGGACTTCCGCCGTCCCTTCCTTAGTTGGCAAACAATGACGTCATCATTATGGCTTCACAACAATGCTGTACGTTCAGGTACCATGCTTCCGCATCGCCCTGGTATCGGTGCAATTTGTCTAGGCGGGGTTGATGTTGATGATGTGCTCGAGCGGCGTAGGCATTTCTGTCGTACCGCTGTCAATCGTGAGAAGAACGGATGTCTTGATTTGTTGCGAGTTTGCGAGTGATATTACCACTGCAGCCGCTAGCCAAGCAGTGTGGCAGTATCTGCTCACTGACGAGACTTTGCATTCGACACTATTCCATTAGAAATACTACCGGCCCTCTAGTTACCGTCAGCTACCGCACGGCATAAGCGTCCGAGTACCCACATTACGTACTTTTCGCACCATATAAGTATTGCGCAGCCCTCGGCATTGGGTGTGCTTAGTAGAACGGCTCTTGACGGGCTTACCGATTTACGATACTATCCAAGCCCCTGCATCACGGAAAGATGGCGACCAAAATAATCGATATCCGGACAGACACCGCGGAGTCTGATATTCTTGCTGATATCAAGAATGGTTTGCGGCCGAACAATGGTGGCGAAAAGAAGCTGCCTACGTTGCTGCTCTACGAGTAAGCGACGGTGTAACCGGCGTCAGATGCACGCTAACCCCACTTCTCTTCTATCAGCCAGGAAGGTCTCCGATTGTTCGAAGAAATCACATACCAAGAAGAGTGAGCAGCTTCACTCGTGGCTTATATGGACGTTGAGCTGATCAAGTTCGTTGCGCCAGGTACTACTTGACAAATGCCGAAATCGAGGTCCTCGAGACATATGCGGATAAAATCGCCGAACGAATCCCATCCAACTCCATCATCGTGGAACTGGGGAGCGGGTAGGGTCTCGGCTCCCACTTAAAAAGAGATTGGAAACGAGCCCTGTGCTTCGTGAGTACTAATAGTTGTGTAGCAATCTCAGAAAGGTGAACATACTTTTACAGGCTGTCGATCGTCTTGGCAAGGACGTCGAGTATTACGCTGTCGACCTGTCTCTTCCGGAATTGGAGAGAACATTCGGCGAAATACCTACAGGTAAGCAATTATCTCATAATAATTGATATTGCAGAGAGGGGGTGGGGTTTAAATCAAGCGTGCCACAGTATACACTATTCAGTGAATGTGGTCCAGACCTGCATGAACCTGCATATATGTGCGTCAACATAGTGGAAATCAACGCCCTTATCTCCTTATCACTGCACGCTACATCGATCTACGTGGATCACCCTTCCGATCTTGTTAACCAAGCATGCAGATGGATACAAGCATGTCAAGTGCTTTGGGCTGTACGGCACGTACGACGATGCCCTAGAGTGGCTGAAGACTCCCGAAGTCGAAGAGAAACCAAAGACCATCCTTTGGCTGGGCTCCAGCCTGGGCAATTTCAAACGCCATGAGGTGCCGCCATTCCTTGCTGGGTTTGGTGCAGTCCTACAGACTGGTGATACCATGCTTATCGGTATCGATTCATGCAAAGATCCCGAGGTAAAACTGTTATTACGAGATGCACGTAAACACACGCTGACCATATACTTCTACTAGCGTGTTTACCATGCGTACAACGATTGCAACGGTGTAACGCACAAATTCATCCTCAACGGTCTGAAACACGCAAACGCAATCATGGGCGAGAAAGCTTTCGATATTCAGAACTGGGAAGCCATTGGCGAGTACGACAGCCAAGCTGGAAGACATCACGCTTTTGTCGCACCACTCAAAGACACTGTTGTCGACGGTGTCCCGATCAAACAGGGCGAAAAGATCCGCATTGAGGAATCTTACAAGTACAGCCGCGAAGAAGCGAAAGAGCTTTGGGAGCTGGCCAAACTCGCGGAGAACGTTGTATGGGCGAACGCCAAGGGCGATTACGGTCTGCATTTTGTTTCCAAGCCCGCAGTGTTCTTTCACACTAAGCCAAAGGAGTACGCGGCGAATCCAGTACCCTCTTTGGCCGAGTGGCGAGAACTTTGGACGGCCTGGGACGCGGTCTCAAAGGACATGATACCCGAAGAAGAGCTACTCTCCAAGCCCATCAAACTTCGGAACGAGTGTATCTTCTACCTCGGCCACATTCCTACATTCCTAGATATACACATCGCCCGCGCCACCGCCGGCAAGCCTTCGGACCCTGCCTATTTCTGGAAGATCTTTGAGCGCGGCGTTGATCCTGATGTCGAAGATCCAACTCAGTGCCATGCCCACTCCGAGATTCCTGAAGAGTGGCCGCCGCTAAAAACCATTCTAGGATTTCAAGAGACAGTACGAAGCAAAGTCGAAGCGCTCTATAGTTCAGGAGAGGCGGAATCGAATGGCCGTGTGTCTCGAGCACTTTGGATCGGTTTTGAGCATGAAGTCATGCATTTGGAGACTTTGCTCTACATGCTGATCCAGAGTGACAAGGTCTTGCCACCTCCTGGCACCAAGGTTCCAGACTTTGCAGCATTTGCAGCGCAGTCGCAGACTCTGGCAACCGAGAACCAGTGGTTCACGATTCCTGAATCAGACATCCAAATAGGTCTTGAAGACCCTGAGAATGACTTCAAAACCATACGATACTTTGGATGGGATAACGAGAGACCTAGCCGTACAGCGCACGTAAAGTCCTTCCGCGCAAAGGCTCGCCCGATCACGAACGGAGAGTACGCCACATATCTGTCTGAGACAGGAAAGACAGGTACGTGAACATTGGAGTGGAGTCGCTGGTGCTGGCTTGACCACATCTCTGATCAAGTTTCGCTGACTGTACCGTGTAGCTATACCTGCGTCGTGGTGCAAACAGCCATACCCTAATGGTGAGGACACAAGCACCAGCAAGAGAGACAGTGTGGTGAATGTTCAACATAATGAAACCAATGACTCACCTCAGAGCATTACAGATGGCAAATTTGTCCGTACTGTGTATGGTATTGTCCCTTTGAAGTTTGCCATGGGTTGGCCTGTAGTTGCATCCTACGACGAACTAGCTGGCTGCGCGCAGTGGATGGGCGGTCGTATTCCCACGATGGAAGAAGCACGAAGCATCTACAGCTACGTCGACGGCATGAAGCCGGAGTTTGAGAAATCGCTCGGAAACACGATTCCAGCAGTGAACGGGTAATATTTACACTTCGCAACGCCTTGGATTCATGATTAAAATTCTGCAGGCATTTGATCAACGAAGGAGTGTTTGAGACGCCACCACCACACTCTTTGTCTAACGGCGACTCCGGCACAGTATCTGGTCTCAATCCACACGACCTCTTCATCGACCTTGAAGGGACGAACGTGGGCTTCAAACACTGGCACCCAGTCTCAGTGGTCGAGAAGGGCAACAAGCTCTGTGGCCAATCTGATCTGGGAGGTGTTTGGGAATGGACTAGTACTGTGCTGGAGAAGCATGACGGCTTTGAGCCGATGGAGCTGTACCCAGGTTATACAGGTATGAGGGGACCCGACGGGCCTCTGCTCCTCAACACATGATAAGACGATGCTAAGAGTAGGCAGCCGACTTCTTCGACGGCAAACATAACGTCACGCTTGGTGGATCGTGGGCGACGCATCCGCGCGTTGCTGGACGAAAGACATTGTGAGTAGAGAGCGGCAACTGCAGCCGAGGCCATGTTACTAACGTGTCAAAGCGTCAACTGGTACCAACGCAACTATCCCTATGTCTGGGCTGGTGCGCGTGTTGTGTCGGATGCCTAGATTGGTGGTACCTGATTCGTTGTTTGCGTTTGCAGTGTCTCCAAATGCTGTGCTTAGTCCCGGCCACGATGGTGCAGCGGCGCGAAACTGTACGGATCGTCGGGTCACTGCATCTTTCACCGCAACGATGAGTCGCTTTTTCGTAGCAAGAGAGGCATTTCCTTTGGTCCGGCGCGAATGTGCATCACTTCCATCTTGCTGGATCCAGTCTCTACAGAAATCATTTCATCGTCGTGTAGTCACAGCCACTCGCTCTTTCCGCAATTACGTAGTCAGCCTTGGGCTATGAGAATACACCGTCACGCACGACCATTGCACCTCACCCCGCTGCGTTAGCGAGAACAATTTCAAACTACCACGCGTCTTATTCACTGAAGATTCTGCGGCCAGGCAAAAGTGTCGTCTATTTCCCCGCTCGCATTGGCATAGCACAAACCCCACCTACCTTTTTCCACAACCACGAATGACGCAGTTCATTATTCATCTGAAAGGTACAGCTTACTGCAAGAAATGGGTAACAACCTACTCTTTAAGTGGGAAGATTCGGAGGCGCTGAAGTAAGTTGTTTCGCAGTGTTTATTTACTTGGGCTGCCGGAACCTTTCGGAGGCAACCGCCCAACACATATACTATCGCTGACCATTCCAGACACCACTGTGGGTTCTGTGAGCGTCCCTTGAGCCATCCCGGTGCGAGAGCATCTTGTTTCGGCAAGCACAGCGAGCCATGTGTCCGCTTTCACCAGGTTCGTCATGTCGGCTATACACGAGGCAACCGGCGTTCTAACTCTGTCTAGGCCATGTTCATGCGCCTTCGGGGTCATACGTGCAAGTACTGTATGGAAATTGATGAACAGCATTACAGGCGCCATCACGATATCGCCGAGCGCTTACGTGCGGTCTACGAGAGTTGCGGCGAGGTCGATTGGAACATCGTGCCAGATGAATTCGGGCCTGAGGAACGTGGAAGAGTGAGAGAACCCGGTGACGTGGACACACCATTATCGAAGCGCGAGAGAAAGGATGCGAAGCGTCTTGTGAGAGCGGCAAGTAGATCGAGAGTCATCACTCTGGAGGAGATCAGATACATCGACTCCGTCGTGCACTCCGCTGAAGGCACGACGAGCAACGATGCCGATGGACCGCGTGATCCAGAAGAGGTCGATGAAATCGAAAGGCAGCTCCGAGTAAGTGCTTGAGTTATACTGGCGTCGTTGGTTTCCATTGTTTTGCTAATCCTTTCATAGTACCATGCTCATGTCTATAGCACACAGGTCAGTCGGAGGGGGCTTAGGAAGCTCGCCGAGGCTCACGAAGATACGCTCGATATCGACTTCGAAGCCGAGATGGAACGCATCCTGGAGACCTTCCGCATCAACAAGTTACTCAAGCGCAACACGAAAACTAAGGGATTGCAGGGAAAAGAGCTAAAGGCATTTCTCAATTTCGTCGACGGTTTGAAGCACGCCGTGCTTGAGGATATTGTGTTGGTCAACAAAGACAATGCTGAATCGCGCATGCGGCGGGCTGGTTACCTCAGATATACTAACAAAACATCTTACGGGATTGTAGAAGAAAGGTATACCGACAAGGACTGGAAGACTGGTGAGAAGTTCGCGTCCAGTTCGAGTGATTTCAGTGGTGCCATCACTCCTGTACATGAAACCAGTTTACTTCCAAGGTACGTTCATTTTCCTTGTCTCAGGTTGACCGGATTGCAGAGAGAGACGCCGAATAGCTCTGTGGAATCAATAGAAGAGGCTGTCAGCTAATATCTCTCAGCGAACGATTCGAAGACCAGTCTCCTTGCCGGCCTAGAACTGCTCACAGCCCGGACCGGAGACATCTTGAGAGTAGTCACAAGCGCGTTAGTGGCGATGATGGACTCTACGCTGCAGACATCGAGCCTTATCATACCCCACTACTATCTTTACCACCTGCTCCAGCTTCTGGTATGCCAGTTGCCGCGATCATGGTGATCAACATTAAAGCTCCAGTGCGTGCACCAGCTCCAGTGCGTGGTCGCGCAAAGAAGCCTGTCAAGACAGCCTCTGATGGCTGGAAGACCGTTACGAACGGAGGTGTGCCAACAAAGCAGATACCAAAGGCACGTGTTTGGGGTAATATCCCAAGCAAGCGCCCAGCTCAGGCTTCTCGACCTGGGCCAGCACCATGGTCTTCCGACTCTCGCAACTTTCCCGATATCTCCGCTGCGAAAACATCGTTCGATGGTGCATATTCCCAACCTCGTGAGGTGAAGCCTCCGATGATCTGGTGTTCGAAGGAGCCTGAGACCTTCGTTTTCCAGACGGAAGACGATGTCAGTGGCCATGCCGCGGTTTCACAAAAGAAGAAAGCTAAGAAAGCTCGAGAAGCTAAGCGCAAAGCAAAGAAGCACTCTACATCAAACGAGATCATCACCGAAGACGTTGGAGATGAGCCTGACATCTCAATGCAAGGCCCTTCTACACCACAAAAGACCAAGGTCGACACCAACGTCCTAGATATCGACGAGACACTGCAATCTTTTTCGATGGATACCAAGACTGAAGGGAAGTTCGCCGACCTTGTGGTAGAGCCAATTGCTATGATTCACGATTCCAGTGATGGGATATCGCCGGTGCCTCCGCCTGAATCTATGCCGATCACAAAACATGGCAAGCACATGCACTGGATCCGGTTTGTACGCAATTTTGTTGTTGATCAACTCACCAATCCATATTCGCCGTCGTGGAGTGGATGTTCACACAGTAGCTCGTGTTCCTTTGAGAACAATAACGTCCCGGATTGTCCTTTCCACGAGCCTCGTGAGTACATCGCATTTGCATCTTGACAGTGGATATTAACTCCAATACAGATTGCTCCTGTGTCGATCCTTTGACAGACCAGTGCTATCTGGCGATGCCTTGTGTTGAGCTGTGTAGTACTGGACCGTTCAACCGCCTCCGTGGCGAGAAGCTGCTGTCACTATATGAGAAGGACCATCGAACAAAGGGCCGCTTGATGCTCATAGATGACGACCTAATCAATTACTTTATGGAAGACCCTATCAGCCGATCGCGCAATCGCAACCCAGACGGCGTGCCCGCGCGTCTACAGAAGGAGTATGACGACGTCAAGAACGGATACAATCCCGGAACTCTCATGGCGCAAGAGCTTCGTTTTGAGCGACTCTACGCTAAGAACGGTTTTATGAAGCAGGAGCTTACCCAGAGTATGCTACAGGATATCCAGCGCAACGAGTTCGAGCGTTTGGATACGAGGTACATGTGCTATTGTCGTGCTGCCTTACCGAAGACAGGATCTTCAAAGACGGACATTATTGTTTGCTCATATCGCGACTGTTCCACTGGGAACTTTCATCGATCATGCATAAAGAAGCTTGGCTTCGGCTTGGTGTCGCGCTGGTATTGTACCGAATGTGAACAGAAGATGAAGGTACTCGCGCGCCAGACGTTACGCCGTTTAGGCTATACCGATATTCCACATGAGGGCCCATGCAGCTATTCATACGGACTTGGCGCGGACAAATTCGAAGAGATGTTCGATGAGAAATTCGCGGAGATGATGAACTCATCCGACATGGAATATCTGAAACTACTACCAGCCGACCTGAGGAGCAAGGTCAAGGAGGTCGGGGGGTTCACGGCTATGCCCAAAGAGCTCCAGCAGCAATTCAAAGAGAAGGTCAGGGCGCTTGGCGAAAAATTTAGGGCAGCGGACGTCAAGATGTTCGATTTGTAACGGGAAGCGAAGCGCGCTTTGCATTGCGCAGTCTAAGTGGGCCGGGTATGTGCAATTTGGCTGTTAAGATTACAGAGTATTTGGGCTTCCAATTAGGAACGCTGGGATGAGTAATATAGCGGAGGGAAGAGCATGTCAAACCATGGTATAATTTGTAAATTCTGTCACCCAAGGTACAGTTGTCGTAGCTTCCACGTTTAGCATTACAAGCAAAGCCCAAAACTTTGACTAGTATATATAATGCAGATCATATTTCATTCTCTGGGAGATCACAAAGACATCGCATCGCCGAATTCATCCAGGCACTATATAGCAGAAGCCATATCCACTCTTGTTTAGCAGACGATACCTTGAGCCTATAAGATACAGACAGCAACCTCGGCTTTCAAACGCTAGCGACTACAACCAACCATACAAATTCACCGACAAAATTCGACGAGTCCAACTCACAAGCTCTTGGAGCATGCTGTCACGTAACAAAACGATAGATAGTGGCATTCTCGCGACCATGTACCCACTCACGCGCTGCCAAGCAAGAACACCCTCATTCTCACTAGGACGCATGGGCATCGACAATATAACAAGAGAAATAGAAGATACCGAAGAGACTTCTCGCCCAGTCCTCCAAGCTATCGGCAGTATTGTCATTGACAACTCTATCCCAGACCGCGGCATCAGTAACAATAGAGACACGGAAGAAGAGGAAGAAGAGGAAGAAGATGTGAAGGTTGAAGAGCTAGGATCTCTTGCTTCACGGACGGTAGATAGCATAGACTTGATACGTCGAGATAGTGAGAGGATCGGGACGGCTAGTGCGAAACGTAGGATGGGCGGGAAGCATAACGTTAGAGACTGGTTTTTGGAGTATACACCGCGCTGGAGGAAGTATTTTCGGTGGAACCAGAGGGTGGATTAGAGAGAGATTGCTCCGTTGTAAAGACTTTTGGGTGAGGATGGCATAAGTACAAGTGTAGACCTCCTGCCAGGAAGATTGAAGGTACCCATAATGTCCACGCCGCATCTTTCTATACTGTCGCCCAGTGATCTCCCTTCTAGTAGTGCTTACTACCACAAGTCAAGAGGGAGAACCATTTGTATCGTCTCCCTTTCCTTTGCCTGATTAGCTTTTGGCTTTGTCTACCACTATTTGCTACTGCTCGTACAGTCCTAACTCCGCCTTTACCACGGCCCTGTACTTGGGCTGCTACAGTACTTTCGCTCTCGTTCTGGATGCGATACGCGTTGTCGTGCGCCTTGTTGTTATACTGGTAGACCTGGATGACGCACGGCGCCTTGAGTCCTCGATCTTGGGAACCAACAAAGGATCGGTGAGATGATAAGTGGGTGTGTGAGGACACAGGCGGGCGTGGGCATTGCAGGGATGCCGATGGTGGTGATGGTGAGGAAAGCGGCGGTAGGGCCGATGGCAATGGTAATGATAGAGGTCGATCCAAGTGCAACACGCCATCATGGTCTACAGTGGAAGCACTAAGGTCACCATTGTGATTTTCCACACCCTGTGAAGGATACGACAGATTTGGGTCATCGGGGTCGCCCACATGTATGCGCACTCCGGGATCACAAGCCTCATCTGGCTGGTTGGAGAACGAGCTATGTAGTAGCGTGTGAGTAGAATCTGGAGATCTGAGATGGCCTACATGATATTTGTGCTTAGGGATCTTTGAGGAGTGCTTTTGTGTACCATTACCGAACTCTCCAAAAGTCTTGGTCAGTTGTGGTCTATCGGCGTCGTTTACATCGATCGGATGTGTTGTGTGAGCAGACGTCCAACGTCCATTACCTAAACCTGTTTTGTTTGGCTGTATCTCAAGTTGTGGGTATGAAGGAGGCATCCTGTCGTTAACAAAGAACACCTCTGGCTGATTCTTGATGGGATCTGGACTAAAGGATCGTGCTTCCGCCAATATCTCATTTCGAATAGCAGGGTCAGTCTTCGTAGTATCGAGGTTTCGTTCTAGTTCGCTGATCGAAGGTGCTGTCCTACCAGCAAAGCATATGAGGAAGTTTTCGGCATGACTGTTGCGTCCGATCTGGTCTCGAAGATGTTGAAAAGCTTCGAGGAGGGACTCGTCGGTAGTATACTGGAAGTC
Source organism: Alternaria postmessia (assembly GCF_024291825.1). NCBI lineage: Eukaryota > Fungi > Ascomycota > Dothideomycetes > Pleosporales > Pleosporaceae > Alternaria > Alternaria postmessia. Next base: position 173,388 of record NW_026260125.1, read on the forward strand.
TAAGTCTGCACCTCTTCCGTCGACGATGTTGGCATGAATGCCGATCATCATCGTCATGAGATCATTCTGCAATCCAGTTAGACCAAGTTGCGCCGCTAGCACCCACGTTTGAGCGAAGAGAAGCAGGGATGCGTTGCCCTCGGCCAGACCTGTGAAGATTGGGGGGCACTCTCCGCTGTCCAGGTAGTTCATCACAGCTCGGAAAGGCTCGAATTGCACACCTCGCAGTATAGCACCTGGGGGTATCGCGCTCAATACGAAACATCGCCTACGCATGCGACTACTGAGTTCAAATGGAACATGAGAACCGTCACCAAGTTCGAGTGCGATGGTGACGTTGTTACTGGACATGTTAGCTTGCATGCTTCCGTCTAGTATGGAAAGAGTATTGGCGTATATGTGGAATATATGCTCTTGAGCGCTCTTGGGAGCTCTCCTTTGCGACATCATTAGTTTGCATTACGTGAAAGAGAAGAAAGCAATTTTTGCGTTGCCCTGAAAGCAACACCACGCCTTCTTTGAACACGCTTTGGAGTTTGATCGTGTTTGTGTTCGTTGGTCAACTGCATATTGCATATATTGAGAACATGTGTGCTTTGCGGTTATGGCTTACGAATGAGAATTCCATCTCATCTTCAAGCAATTTGAAGCCTACAAGCCTTCTGCATGGTCAAAGACGACCCAAGACTTTCCAAGCGACTAGGATTGCTGCAGGCGGCGTTTCCAATGGCGCACCAATGGCTTCCAAATATTCGTCTTCCCGTCGAAATACGAGTATGCTACGCCCAGCATTCCACCAGCGAAATGAGCCTGTCGTCGTTAGCAAGTGATATGCGTCGCTCTGCGTGTTGAACCTACTGCGTGACCAAAGTTCACAAAGCTATACCCTCGAATAATGCCAACCAGATCGAAAAGTAGTATCGCGGGCAGCACATATTGCGCGTCGAAATGTACAGGGACAAATAATATTCCTAGGCCAGCATGAGGATATTGCATGCAGAAGACTCCAAGAACTCCGAACAATGCTCCTGATGCGCCTCCGGAGCGAATAAAGATTTCAGGGATTGGTCGCCTGTGAAAAGGTATGCGAGTGCTCAAAGTTGTCCAGTGTTGAGCGAAGCCCGAAAGCACACCAGCTGAGAGATAGAACGATAATGTATGGTATGGGCTGCCCTCGAATAGGCGGGAGTATCCGACTGGTGCCATGAAGTTGTTCAAGAAGTACATATTGACGAAGAAATGCAAAGCTCCACCATGTACAAACATGGATGTAAATTGGGTGTAATTGACATTGCGAGCGGGCAGATGCCATAGTGTTTCCCAGGCTCTGGGCAGTAGAAAGCTGCTCAGGTGGATACCGCTGTTGGCTCCAATAATTCCATACGTGACTCTCGAAATTGGATCGAGATTAGTCCAGGCTCAAGTCACGACTTCAGTCGGGGTCGGCGGGCCACGTTGTTTTGTACTCCATTGTGGCGCTTGAAGCCATCCTCCACCAGATGCTGGTTTGGATTTGAGTTCGCTCTTGGCCTCTAGGTAGGCGAGACCGTAGAAGATGCCGCCGGATACAGAAAGTGCCCAAATTGCAGGAATCAAGTATCTCACTTTGACTTTGGGAAACTGTGTATATGTGTCGTCGGAAGCATCGTCCACCGCCTGTCGTAGTACTTCTTCCGGTATAGGTGGCTGTTCGTTGTTAGGCCTTGGGGCTTCACTTCTCAGCTGGGCGTATTGTGCGCGCTGCTGCGAAAGGTAGCGAAGCCTTGACACGGTCGGACGAAAGACGGAAATCGCCGGTGGCTGAGACGCGTAGCATGCGCACCGCAGCGACGGTCCGCCTATCTTGTATGCAAACATCGCGTGTTTGGAGTGTAGCTGCAATGACGCGAAGCTTCCAATTGGCGTCGGCCCGACTAGCGTGGGGCACGTGCGAAGATTATCGCTATCCCTGGCCGCCTGCTCCTTGACACTCTCTAACTTCATCTTTACTTATCAAATCATCTCCGTCGAAAGACGTCTGTCAATAGGCAGCGACTGTTTATTTACATTCGCGTCACCGCCCGATCGGAAAATTCATTGGTACGCGAAGTATAGTCTATGGGCTGAAGTCTCTAAACGGTTATCCGGCGATTACGGTTGGTAACCTCGTTACGCTTATTGGGCAATCCTCGCGCACTCTCACCATGACTTTCGCTATTCAGTTCCCAGTGCGCAGTGATAATATGCGCAATCTGAATGTATTAGTACCCGTAGTCTAATGGCATAGGAAAGATAAGCCTACCATCTTACTCATCGGAGGAAGCTCATGTCCGGTTTACCTCACTCTAGCGTCCAAAAGCACCCCAAGGCCCCGCAGTATGCGGCCTTGAGCTCTCTCTCATGACTGCACAGCTCTTGTTGAACCTGGTAACACCAAAGCCCCACAAGCTCCTGGATTCCTATACGTTGCTCTGAACTGAGTGGCTTCAATAAAATCAGGAAGGACGCCAACAACCTTGGTTCAACCCTTAGCGAACCTTAGAAGCATTTCGAGTGTCAAGAACCGTACCCAACATCCCAGCCAAGCGAACTCTGGATTTGCCTATGGTTCTCACATCAAAATAATGTGCATCAACATTGACATCCCTTCGTTCACTTTTCCTTACTCCAACGAACGCCCAATATTTCTGGCACGATCTTCCAGGCTTAGAGTCCCAACTCACTTGATTTCACGCTTCTAAATCAAGCAAATTTCTTCTGCCATTGCGCAGATGTTTAAGCTATTCAGAGAGACGTTCAGCTTCCGATTTGACTTTGATGAAAACTCTTCCACAAGTACCTCATCTTCGAATAACGGCGATATCGAAGTTCAAGTGGGCAGACTACCTAATGCTGGTCTTGTTCATGTCCCGCGCACCGCTCTCAGGACATGTCGTGTACTACGCACAAGTCTTGTGCATGGGTGCAGAATCAAGAACACTGACGCTCTTGTCTTTGAAGTTATCTTGGCACACTTCAACGTCAATGGTTCGTTAGGACGGCTGCGACCAAATATACGAAATCCATTGACGCAACTTACTGGCGGCTGCGACAGAATGCTCAAACTCGCCAAGGCATGGCATCTAGCGGACATGCTCGACGACGTGCGGCTGCAGAACAAGCTGATAGATGTGTATCGCATTCTCTACCTTGAGCTACTCAATGCAAACACCAGAGTACCTCTAGACTACGAGGCATTCATATATCTGGAATCCCATCTCGGTACCCATACGAAGATGGAGAAGTTTATGATAGACTTCTTCGCTGGACTATCTCGGTATACAGGCGAATTCAGTGCTCAGGAACTCCTTCCGTTTCGACCCGACGTTTCACGAGCATTAAAGGTGCGACGCGCGCAGCTGGTGGTACAGGGAAGTTTTGTCGATCTGATCGCTACCGGTAATACTTGCTTTAACGTGATCAAATCGGACGCGACAACACACAGCTCCTTGCAAGTGACTAAGCCGACGAGACTTTCCTCAAGTGCGGGTCTCAACTCCTTACCATTACGGCATAGCCTCTCAACGTCTTCACTATCGTCTTTGGTCTCCCTTCCAGTATCATCAACGACTGCGATATCGTCTGCGTCACCGACGTGTGATCGCAGGCATCAAAGGCGTTTGTCGCTATTAGGAACTACGAGTATAAATGAACAACCAGAGGTCTGTTTATCTGGTACATTGGCTTCTATCTTCCAGTCGGCAATCGGTGCCACTTTGTGCCCTTGCCACACACGCTCGGTGTCTCTCACGACCCCAACATCTAGCCGCGCACCATTCATGGCAAAAAAAGCCGTCCCCTTTCGTCAGCAGGTTCATATAGCTTCGGAAGATGATTCCTCGGACGACGACATAGCGTACGATATATTTCCATCAGGTCTGTAAGGCATGACTTCAGTCGAGAATTGAGATTCAGCAAAACGATAGATATTTCAACCCTTTGAAACGGGAGAGGATGGGAGAGACAACGATAGTATTGTGGTGTTTGCAAAAGAGTTGATGTGTATTCTGTTCATAGTAGATCATAAACCGCACGCTTGAGTACGGAAGTAATGGAATGTGTGAGGGGTTCGCTGTCTGCCACTATGCTTGGGTCATAGGGTGTATGTGTTAAACAAAGCGCGAATGAGAATTAGTTTATTTACAAAAGATAAGGTTGTGAAATATTTAGAGGCTCTATTAATGCCATATACTGCTCATCGACGGCCGGAAGTCTACTGCTAAGTTCCGCCGTATTATGCAATTTGGATAGGCTATTGCGGATGTACTGGCATAAGTTTCAAATCGAGCATATACCCCTCACACACTACGCCTGCTTACCGACTGCTGCCGCAGGAACCGATGTGGGAACATGTTGGCTGCTCGAGCTACTGACGTTCGCCTCGTAGTGGTTCTGCTCCATGAGACTCCAATCACCGATCTGCTCATCGCCAAACTGGTCGAGATCCAGACCCATCATCTCAGCCTCTGAGGTGACGCGGAGATGCATGCCAGGAATGAACTTCAAGATGTACAAGAGAATACAAGAGACGACGAAAGAGTAAGAGGCGATGGCGACAATCTCAGCCAATTGGCGACCGATTTGCACACCTACACCATCCATGCCTCCGAGGCCGTCATACGGACCCATACCATCGAGGTCGTAGATCCAGGCTTGGCCGAAAATACCAGTGAGGAAGGAGCCAACCATACCACCGATTCCGTGGAGCTTGAAGACATCCATGCCCTCGTCGATCTTGATCCACTTATCGACATTCTGGCAAAGAGAGCAAATCGCAGCAGTGAGAAAACCGATGAGGGCGGCTATCCACACAGAGACATAACCTGCAGCAGGAGTAATTCCGACAAGACCAGCGATAGCTCCAGAGCAAGCACCGACCACAGAGAAGTGACCTTTGGTACGGACGTACTCAACCGACACCCAGCCGAGAACTCCGAAGGAGGCCGCAGTGTTGGTGTTGAAGGCAGCCAACATCGAGCGCACAGTGCCGTTAAGAGCACTACCTCCGTTGAAGCCGAACCAGCCAAACCAGATGAAGACAGTGCCGATGAAGACGAGTGTAGGATTATGAGCTTTTCCGTGGATCTTGTCGCCCTTGTGAAGGCGTTTGCCGAGGACGAAGGCGTAGGCGAGGGCAGACCAGCCGGATGCAATGTGAACGGGGCCGCCACCTGCGAAGTCTAGAGAGGGAAGGTTGAAAAGCCAACCATTTCTAGAAGACCGTCAGTATGTCTCAGCAAGCACAATCTGTGATGCTTACGCATTCCAGGTCCAGCAAGCGATTGGGCAGTACACGATAGTTGCCCAGCAAAAGGCGAAGACCATTGACGGCAGGATGCGACCGCGTTCAAAAGATCCACCAATAACAAGCTGTACAGTACATGCGCAGAAAAGCATCTGGTAAAGGCCTACGTACAGTTAGTAGGTACGATCTAGCTCGGAATCCATGAGATACCTACAGAACACGATCTCAGGTAGAAATGATGAGCCCGGCGAGGGTGCCGACATGACATTCTTTAACCCGAAGTTGTCCATGTTGCCAATGAAGGGACTGGCCGAGCGAGAGTATGCGAGCGAATAACCCCAGAACATCCACTGGAATGTAACTACTCCCATGACCGCGAACGACTGGAAGAGCATAGAAAGTGCCGACTTGCGGCGAGCAAGACCGGAGTAAAGAAAACCGATTCCAGGTATAATCAAAAACACAAGGAAAGCCATGATCATAAGGTAGATGTAGTGGAACTCCAGGCCAGTGTACTGAAGGTTGACATTTTCGATATCTGGGTTGCCGCCATTGGGCTTCGCCGGGTCGAACTCAGGCTACGCTTGTGTCAGTTGTCTTGCATGTTGGACGTTGTTATCTGCTGGGGAAACATACAGTGGGTGGTACCTCCATGGTGTAGGGGTGTCAGTGTATCGACTATGACTGGAACCTCAGGGGTGTTCTGGAAAGAGAAGACAAGAAGTGCAGGGGCTCTCCAGCGGATATATATCTTTCAACGCCTTTCCTCACACCATCCGGCCAATTTCCAGAGACCGAGATTGATGCGCCGTCAAACCCGGTTCGCCTTCTACTTCGATACATACGACGCTGCTGTGCCCCCAACGCTGAACGTGGCGCCGTCTGGGCAAAGATAAGCAGGGCGTTAGGAATCCCATGCTGATGGAGCCGAGCGCATATTGTGGAGCTTCTGGCTTGGGTTGCTGTGTTTGGCCTGAGATTTGATGCCGCGAAGGATTCTGAAGACGGATTGCATGTCCCAAATAGCCAAGGCCCGTAAGCCACGGTCGCGCTTGTATAGAATGGTGAAGGTAAGAGTTCAGGGTCTTGGTGGCTGATAAGAGACGGGATGAAAGCGGTATAGCCCCTGTGCCTGAGTGATAAGCCGGTCTGTCTGGAACAGGGGCGATTGGTTGGCCAGAATCGACCTACCGATGGCTGTACGGTGCTTTACGAATCGCTCTGTGTAACGAAATCTGGAGTGAAGATAGACAGATTCCATCCCGCTAATGTCGTACATTGGCTACCGCGTGGTGTTGCTGTACCGCCGTTGATGGCGGCTGATTTACTCCCGTTTGTCCGTGATTCCGAACACCAGGTCCGTGCCACCGCCACGGGGCTGATCCACTCCTATGGTATCATGGAATGTCGTTCTCTTGTTAGGCGCAAATTTGCAACTATTTCAGTAGAAACTGCAGTCATTGACGAGGATGAATGAGAGTGAGGGCTTGCATAGTACAGCTAGCGCTTTCTGAACAGGCAATCTGCGCCCGGGTTTAGTGCCATGTACTGTGCCGCGAGGATGCAAGACCAGATTTGCTGCACGGTTATCACTTACCGTATACACCCAAAACACAGGCTGTAAGGGAATCCTGCAGAGTAAAATTGGGCCTCTGGGTACTGCAGGGTTTACACATTGCGTCCAGGACAAAGCAACTCGTCCCTTCCTGCGCTGAACGCTATAGCCTCCCTGGCCCTCTCTGCTTGATCGTACGATCTATGAACATATCAGGGTAGGCGCATTTGTCCAGCCAATATATCCATTCTCTTCATGCTCCTGCGACTGGCACCAGCGTTTTCAACAACGTACAGAGCGTAAGCCTCGTGTCGGTGCACAAGATGTAAGAGGCATTGCCTCTGCAAGAGTCCCTTGGGCTAGGGCTATCCCTTCGTCGACACGGACATTAAATCTCTCGCCATGGGATATGAAGCCAGGGAACTTTGTCAGCTATATAAGAATACGTGCTGCCAATATTTCCCCAGTCTCCAAGGTCACCTGCGATGTGATTAGTAAAGTCTCAAGTGTATTCCGTTATGAGGGTAAAGACACATACCACAAGCATTTCATTGGATGAGATCTCTCGTCTATTGGTTGGTCGGGGTTGTTGCACAATCACGGCACAGTATGCCGTAGGGCGGACATTTGCTTGATGGAGGTAGCCCGATGATCTACGCAGATGGCATTGTTCAGAATTAGATACAAAGCAGGGCGTATAGCGATGGCGATGTTTTGTCGTGTTGTATTGGTGGGAAGAGAAAGGCTACCGGTCATTGTGACGGGTTCGGTTTTCGCCAAGAGAACCCAAATCCATCTCCACACGCCCTCACCCAGCTTCTTTTCCAAACATCCGCCTTTAGCCCATGATATACACCCACAGGCGCGTCTGCAATGCGCCAAATAGGTAGACCTGACAGCAATCGCTATTATCCCTTTGAATTTTAGAGCGCGCCAATTATATACACCCGTTTGGAAAGCCATCGTTCTATAGCGCGCAGGGCGCGTCGCGGATACTATGACTTTAGGCGAACCAGAACCATTCATGGTCAACCACTGCGAGCAGACAGTCGCTGATAGAACCGGCTATCGCAATTACACCATGCACTATGACGGTACAAGACCCCTCATTACATTCTTTCCTACCCCTCCAGGCGTCCTCGTCTCATGAGTTGTGCCTTTCGGTTCACTCAAAAGCAGGCCGGCAACTCTGATGTGGATACTCAATGAGATACCGCGACCGATTTCGCTTCCCAGGGATCATGTCACAAGACCAGAAATAAGGGTCTACGAGGTTGAAAGGAACACCCGGGTGGATGCCTTGCGAGAAGAACTTAACACTTTAACGTTGCAGAATGCGCCGACCCTATCGCCAGCTCGCGTTGCGCCCGATACAGCCCTTCCTCGTACCACCAACTCGTCTCGCATCGAGCTTGCACCCGAAGTCTCAACCGAAAACAGAGGAGGAACATACGCAGCAGTGTTTGGGTCTGGGCCGCAGACAAGGATGACCGGTCACAGCGTCAGTGATGACCGCCGATTCGGTATCTATCTTCCTAGTGCGACTGCGAGCGAGAACAACCTCGCACTGCATCGACTGGCGGCATCTACGCTTCACGTCTTAGAGGGGCGGGCCGCAAGTCTTCCACCTACATCTCCAATGACAGTAGCGGCTTTGGAGCAACGTACACGTCGACCGCGAAGATCCACACGTCGATACAAACATCCCACCAACCACGATCCACCTCCAGAGTACGTCGCATTCGATCCTTATCCCTTTTTTGATGCCAAACCAAAACCCCGCCGTCGATCAACGATAGAAATCATCGAAACCTGCTGCAGGGACGGATTCAAGGCTACGACAGGCAAGGTCGGCAAGAGTGTGGTCAAACACATCGAAGACGCTAGTAAGATAGCCAAGGATGTACCTACTGCCTTCAAGGAAGCTCAGGTGAAATTGAGTTTGAAGAGGGCCAAGGATAAAATACGATGGTTGGAGAAGCACCACTACCTGAGTGGGCAGGAGAGGTTGCTGACGCAGGAGCTCGTTGGCTGAGATGTTGACAATGTCGAAGGACAAAACCTCCGACTGTGTTGTCAGCGTTTATGGGAACCTCATACTTTAGAAGAATATGAGCGGGAGTGTTATAGTAGCGTTGGTAATATTACTTGATTGAGCCTTTGTGGTGCCGATCCCAGCATCAGATTCACACTCATGATTTGTTCGACGTACGTGCGGTCGTTTGGTTCGCACAGCACTCTCAGCACTGCATCTCCTTCCGTTAAAGACTTGACACGGCGTTGTGTATCCACCGCTGAGCCGCGATATTAACGAGATGTCAAGCAGGGCTTCAATCACGGGTAGTTCGTCGCACCAATCACCGCTTCCTTCTGAAGCAAGGCACGAACTACGCGCTTTGATGATCGCTCGCTCTGCGTCGTTTTGTTTGACAGGCTCGGACACGGAATCACTTTATCTAAAGGAAAGAACCGAGTGATGAGCTCATCTTTCAGCCTGCTACAAAGAACCGCCTCTGCAAGAGTGTTAAGACAGAATGCATTCTACATGTCTACATTGCCGCTAACATCGTATTTGTGTCTCCTTTTGTACTCTTGTAGTCTACAGTGTAGTAGAGGATCTAGGTGCCAATTTGGCGGTTTCTCCAGCTATTCACAAGCAGTCGTTGTTTAGTAAAATAAGCATGTCAAATTAGTGTCTCCAGGCAACTGTAGACCAAATCAACTAGGTCGATTGTGAAGTACATGGCAAGAGGTGCCACGTCAACTTCAATCATTTTGACTACTTTTTATGTTACATAATAAACCAGACTTATCCTCTCGCTGAATGCTGTTTTTGCCTCCGCCACCGCCACTCCCAAAGCCAGAACACCAACCCCACAAACCAGAACCAGACGAGGCAAGCTACTCGGTATCGGAACCTGAGGATGAACCGTCCGAAGCAGGAAGAGGAACGTTTCCATCCGTAAGACGCCTACCTCCCAATATTTCCAGTTTTCTTGACGGGAGAGGGGACATGGTCAAGTCCAACTTATCTGGAAACCGCTCGTCAATTTGTTCAAGAGCCCAAATGGCGAACTTCCATTCATCGTCAAACTTGAGAGAAGACTTGAAAATCTGGCAGGCTTCGCACATCGCCTTCGGGCCGCCTGCTGCCTTACGCGAACTACCCTGATTTCCCGTTAATATATGGTTCTCTTCCTGAACAACAGGCAAAAGATGGAATAGCCAACTTACTTTGAGCGCATTCAAAAATTCTTCCGGTACTTCGGGCTGGTTCTCGTCGATGTCCATGGCGTTCTCATCAATTTCTGTGGTGTTTTCGTCAACCTCCATACCGTTTTCGTCCAACTTCTTTCGAGCCCTGTACGCCATGTACGCCTTGATCGCTGCTTGGAGCTTATCGGATCGAGGAATCGATGTATTGGGCGCAACGGTGCACTCGTTTCCTGGCTTCTTGTGATCCCACAGCACACATGTCCACATGTTATCCCATGGTAGCAAGAAAAGCGTAAATATAGTGGGATAGAGGTCGATTTTGCTTGGATCATCGTCGGTTGGAGTGATAACCACAACCCGGTCGTCTGGTAATTGTTTGCACGCCTGCAACGCTTGAAAACTCAGGATGAGTGCATTGTCGTTCCAGGAAGACAAGTCAGCGAAATTTTCAATAGTTGCATTCAATGGGATGGTTGATGCAACGCCCATGAAGTCCACTGCTAATTCGAACTCTCGAACAAAGGACAGATTTCCGACAAGTGATGCTAGTCTTCGTTCAGGCGTTTCGCCAATCAGTCCTTCAACGCTGTAGTCGCCTGTTCTGTTAGTCCTCTCGATATTGTTTGATGGTTCTAGAGACTCACCTCTCCTGAACATGGCCTGGTCCATCTCCTCACGCCAAATAGAGGTGTCGCTGGTTCGAGAGAGCCTTCCGTTCAGCATTGATTCGTGGAGAGCTAGCCAAGCAAGAAGGTCATGGTTCTCGGAAGTGCAGATCCCATGGTTGCCCAACATCTTGGTCGATGGTAGAGAGGTAGAGGTGATTAACAACCAATTCAGGAAATTATTGGTGGAGCGAAGAAGTTAAGAGGTTGTTGTAAGAAGCGTGGAAGCTGAGAGGTTGTTGTGATTATTATAGCGTCTTATCTGGTCGCGCTAGCTGCAAGGTGAGAGCAGAGTTGCTATCAGTCAATCAGTCAGTTGTCAGTTCATCTTTGCGGTTCAAACTGTCAGTCTGGAGGTAGTGAACTGACCTGATTGACTGCCAAGACATTTTTTAGAATCGCGAACTGAGACTGA